>NC_043764.1:2207805-2380305 GCF_902148845.1 Salarias fasciatus | reverse complement strand
CTTCCTCCCATGACTCCACATCAGTCATTACAGCAGTTCTCCGATTCATCAGGCACATCGTGACCTCCAGCTGTGTGGCTGTTCTTCATCCAACATCAGAAGACTGCTGAAGCTCGTTAGAATTACCCCAGATTGATAGATAGATAGATAGATAGATAGATAGATAGATAGATAGATAGATAGATAGATATTTTAAGATACATTAACCACAGACCATCCTTCTGATTCAAAGCAAGAGCAAACAGGAAGTCATTTCCATTTGACACAGCATAAGTGTCAAAATGTTACATCGTTTAAAGTTTAACCAATATGGCTGCAATTTTTTTATACACCTTTTTATTTTTATAGCGAATTCAGGAAACCAGCGAGTGCATGCTTCTGGATATTTTGGATTAAATATGTTTGCAGATCTTCGATTCATCGATTTTTATCCCAGAAACTTTATTCTGTAACTCTCTCAACTTTTACACCTTCTGTGGCAACTTCAGAGTCACGACTCCCCCTATGACTTCCAAACAACATTTTTTTGATCTAAATTTAGTGACAGTGTAGTAGAATCAAACCACTTCCTTTAATTTCTTCAGTTCTAAATTCTTTGGCTCTGTGAGCTGCTCTGAACTCTCCTCTGGACAGAAAATATTTGTGTCATCAGCAAATAAGGTAAGTTGCAGTGTGAAGAAAAGAAAACTCTTTATTCCAAACATTATTGACATGTCAATAATGAATTAAGAGTATGAATGGGTATTCATGAATGAGTATGAATGTCAAAGAATGAAGACAGAAAATCTCCCATCTTCACAAACTGTTGTCTGCTGCTCCAGTAACTTTTCACACTGCAGTTTATTGATTAATATTCCATGATTTGCTGTGTAAAAATACTTTTTTTCATGTTAATGAACCCTCCAACTCCACATTTCTTTGTTTCTATGGAGCTGCTGATTTTTAATTCCAGTGATGTGGATCTTTGTGATTGGTCAATAAATGTATTCAGTTTGTGAATTAAAACTTTTCTACAATTTTGAAAAATTGTGGGAGGAAAGAAACACACCTGTGGTTACTGATTTGGTGTCTGTCTAAATTTATTTCTTTATTTATTTAACCTATATGTAGCCAGGAAAGATTGACATTAAAAACCTCTTTTTCAAGGGAGTCCTGGGGGTTACAGAGTAATAAATTACAATAAATTACAATTGAAATTAAGAACAAAAATGACATGTAAAACATGCTGTCTCAAGTGCTCTCAACCTTGTTTTAAAAGAGCTCAAGGGAATGAGTTCAGTCAATTTATAGTCTTCTTCTGTTTTCTTCAGTGGAATTACTTTACAGTTTTCATTTCCAATTTCTTTAGTAGTGATAAATCTTCATTGACTTGTGACTGCAATTTAAATGCCGTAAATAAAATATCAATTTGATGCACTTGTCCCCAAACTGCTCACATCAGTCTCATAGCTTCATAATCATTTCAATTAGATTCAAAATTACATTTATTTGATTTTTTTTTAACATGTAGGTTGAATCTGCAGTTCATCGGATGACCACCAGGTGGCAGCTAAACACAGGAGACCAACCACAGAAAGCCTTTTTCACTCTGTAGAGCTCTGATCAAGTTTTCTCTCAGCCCAGATCAGTCTGTCTGTTCAGTTAAAATGACAGTAAAAACAACAACAGCACAACGCCAGGACCAAGCATGACCTTTCACCTCTTTCTCTTCCAGTGTGACTGATCTGGGGTTTTTTTTTTTGTTTGTTTGTTTGTTTGTTTGTTTGTTTTTGTTTTCTTTTTTTCTTTTCTTTTGATTGTTTGACAATGTTTTTATTTGACTCCTGTGATGAAGCGAGGACTCCTGATTCTGTCCAGCTTGATTCATCCATCAGATTTGTCTCATTGTGTCTCTTGTCGGGACGATGGTCCCTAAAAAATGTGAATTGGTGTATCTCGTCTCTTGTATCCACACACACGTTCACTGCCTTTCTTTGAATGCATCATGATTATTTCGCTTGTCTTGTTTGCTGCTTCCACTGGTTGAACATGATCATGGAATGTGGAGCTCCGGCTGTCGTCCTTCATAAACAGACATGGAGACAGAAAAGACAGGCGCACAGTTGGTCCAACAGAGACTATCTGATGGCTTCTCTAGCAGCCCTTGGATTGACGAGGCGTGAGATCAGACAGATGTGTAAGGTCTTTCTTTATTCCCATCGAGATGTGCTCCTTACGACACTGTGAAACTGTTTTAAAAGCATGTGTACAAGCAAAAAAAAAAAACATTTTAAATAGGGGTGGGCGATATGGCAAAGATTTCATATCACGATTTATAAAATCAATGTCACGATCACGATTTTATCACAATTCTTTTTTATATTGATTTTTCTAGACTAATTTGCAAGTTTAATCATTTTTCCCCCAATGTTAAACATATAAAACGTATAAAACATATTTAAACACGTAAAACCCTAAAAGAAAAAAAAAGACAATTTAAGCTAAAGGAACAGGCTTTAATTTAAATAGTAGGTTTTTTTTCTAATCAAAATGTGCAATGAACACAAAGATAAAGACAAAAACAATTTAACTTTAATATCTATAACTTGAGTGAATAATACAGCTGCTTGAGAACATTTTTTTGTTCAGAGATCTAAGCTTCTATCTCCTTTTAAAAATGAGGCAAAAGATAATGAGCAATAAAGTACACTTTTGTAACACAAAAAACTAAACATCAAATAGCTTTTTAGCACAGTTTTAATGGGATAAAGTTTTAATAGTTGCGCTATATGACCACTAGAGGGCTCTGTCTCCATTGAAACACAGCCCCTCATAACCCATTAAAGTAACACTAAGGAACTTTCAGTTTCCGTTGATTTTGGCGGCGCCAGTGGACAAAAGCGGTAGTGTTTTGCCTAAAGGAATACTACAGTTCCCATGAGGACTAGTGCGTGACGTCGTAAAATGCTGCTCCCGGTGGCATGCTGTCAGACTGAACTCGCCTACATTTGTTTCCAGTGGCTGTGTGAAGGACGGATAGCGACGAGGTAATGAATCTAATGGTGGCTAAACAATATTATATCATAATGTGACGCATGCCGTGTGCTGGGTTCCTACCACCCTCCTCACAGTTTCTTAGTCCAAGTGAAAGCAATACTGACGCCCTCAGCCCGTGACAGAGGGGTCATTCAACCCGTTGTAAGTCGATGTGTCATCACAAAAGATATTAAAATGTTTTATTAAGGTTGAAAAGTTCCTTAGTGTCGCTTTAAATCAAAGGTTCCACTAGTTACCAGACTAAAGGTTCGTTTCAGCTGTTAACTTCATGGTATGTTCACTAAGTGTCTTTTCACATTTCTGTGATTTGTTGTATATAAAATCCCTCATGCTAGCTTGTGAACTGCTAGCGGTAGCTCGCTAGCTAGTGTTAGCATCGGTGCTAGCTTCAGCGACCCTCCCTCCAGCTTTTCGGGGTGTTTCTAAGGCGGCTGGTCTCTTGTAGATCCCGTACTGCTGCTGTAAACCAGCTCTGCCTGACACAGCCTCCACCCAGCAGCAGCTCCAGGTAGAGAAGCTCCACAGCGCTCCGCTCGCTGTTAGCTGCCTTTGCTTCCCTGAGTCAACATGAACGCAGTGGCTGTGGCTGTGGCTGTGTTTGTTTGTTTTTAATCATCATTAATGTTGCTCCGCATGTATCTATCATGTATGTGGATAACTGCACTAGAGGGAACATTTAGTTAATATTATAGCTGGGCCGTTAACGGTAATAACGTGCTGAGTTATCGCAAGAGTCTTATCGCGCGAGAAAAAAATGTCGCCGTTAATCTAATCTGTTTTGTGGCCCAAATCCAGAGTCACACCACGCTCCAGTTGAGCGTCAAAAAAACACACATATGAGCTTTTAGCGGTGGAACACAGTCCATTCCTCATTATTTTACATATTGAACTTGGCTGAATTATTAGAAAAATCACAAGGAAAATGCTGGTTTAAGGCACAAATTGAAATAAGGAGCGCAACTATGAAGAAAATGAAAGTGAAACTTAAATCGCGTGTTTTGTCGGTGAAGCGTTTCGGCCAGCTGGGTGTTTTTCAGGCGCTGAAAATATGCAAAATAAAGTACATTTCCCTTCAACACACAATCTGGTTTAATAAAGGTCAGTATGAGGCAAAATTCGGCGTGACTGAATTTAGGCTGTCTTGGAGAGAGGATGAAGTTTGAGGAAGTGAGTGATCATAAGAAACTTCTATTTTAAATCTGCTCTGTTATTGGTGGGGTGTGTGTGTGTGTGTGTGTGTGTGTGTGTGTGTGTGTGTGTGTGTGTGTGTGTGCGTGCGTGCGTGCATTTTTCTATACTTGTGGGGCCCAAATGTCCCCACAAGGATAGGAAAACCTGCACGATGTGCCTTGTGGGACCTTTTTCTGGTCCTAAGTAGGAGAAACAGTGTTTTCTTGACCATGTTGTTGTTACTGAAAAAAGTAAAAGTGCAAAAACATTTCTTTAGGGTTCGGCTGTGTTGTGGTTTGGGTTAGGGTTAGGGTAAGGGTCAGGGTTAGGGGCTAGACATGAATGGGAGTCAATGGAAGGATAGAAATACAAACCTGTGTGTGTGTGTGTGTGTGTGTGTGTGTGTGTGTGTGTGTGTGTGTTGGGGGCAATCTTGGTAAAGACTTGGTATTTTAAGCTATTATAAATCATATTTGATGAATTGTAAAATCATTTATGTAACACACACACACACATTTTGAATGGAATCGGCTGACTTCAAATGAGCCCTTTTAATTGCGATTAATCGCGATTAACTCCAGGATTGGGGTGCGATTAATCACGATTAACAAATTTTAATCATTGCCCAGCTCTAGTTAATATGATCTGAAGCTTTCAGGTAACATCATCACTCCAAAAAAATATTATATATAAGTGAAAAAAGAACGAGGAGGAGAACGTGCCCGAGATGATTTAACGATCTTTCTGATTTATGAGATTGTCCCTATGTTACAGTCCTAAACGATCTTATATCGTCATATCGCACACCCCTAATTTTAAATAAACATTTGACAGTGCAGTCGGATCCTTTTAACAAACTGTTCTCCTCCAGCCCGGTCCTGCAGCAAACACATTTCATGGACTGTAGATAGAAGATGTCATCTCAGTCGTTTTCAGGCCATAGCAATGATTTCATTCCAGTTTTTCTATTTTAAGCATCTTGGCATGTTTCAAAGGAACTATTTTTACATTTTCTGGCGGCAAAACTGTGACTGATAACTGGGAAAACTCCCAAGACACCAAAACACACAAACAAGAGAAGCACTGAGCGAGAGAGTCAGGACGATGAAGCTTCGGCTGGAGCCAGATACAGTGGCCCAGTTGGCAGAGGAGTAAAACTCCGCGTCGTCAACACCACCTGCCTCACAACACAGAGGAGGAAGAGGAGGAGGAGGAAGAGGACGGATTCTTGTGACGGAGAGCAGGTGGGAGAGGTAGGGTGGAGAAATGGGTGGAGTGGGAGTTAAAACTGTGGAATGATTCTCCCTGACATCCCCGACTGGAGCAGAACTCATTAGAAACTGATCAGGTGAAGCACAGGCGAAGAGAAGCGCCGATGCTGATCACTTCCAGTCACATCAGTAATGAGCACTCCTGGAGCTTATTTATATCAGTCTGATGTTGAACAGTTGTCTGATTACAACAACACGTTGAAGTGAAGCTGTGGCCTTTTAGGCATCTGTTTCCAGGAAAACGCTGCTCAGATTCACTGAAAACATTCAGGGCTCGGTGTTGATGGGAGACGTCCCGGTACCACGACGAGAATCACGGCCCTGATAAATAGCTGTTCTGCACATGCTCAGAAGATGGACGACAACAGCAATGGTCCTCCACAGTGTCATCACTCCTAGTCCAGAGTCCCTGGTCTGGTCCTAGCCCTGTTCCTGGTCTAGAGTCCGTGGTCTGGTCCTAGCCCTGTTCCTGGTCTAGAGTCCGTGGTCTGGTCCTAGCCCTGTTCCCGGCCTGGCTGTCCTCCCTCTGCTGGCTTTCTCTCCCTGCTCCTCCCTCTCTTCCTCGGGTTTTTTGTCTTCCGCTCCCCGTCTGTTTTCCGGTCCATGTTCTGCGTCTGCTGCTCTCTGCGTCTTTCCCCCTTGTCTCTGTTGTCCAATCATCTTCCAGCTTGTGTTCGTCCAGCTAATGTCCTTCACCTGTGTGTCTCCCTGTTTGAGGCCTGCTCCCCTCATGTGCGCTTCATTTTGTGTGTTTGTGCGTCTCTGGTTCCTGTGGGTCTGTCTCCTTCATGGGTGTATTTTCACCAGACATTTCTCACATGACACCTGAGTTTTTGTCCTTTTATCTTTGTGTTTTTGCGTGCGTGGCAGCCAGTTTTAAAAACGGGCATCCAGTCCCAGAGGTGACAGTTTTTATAGTTCCTGATGTTGTTTTCAGTTTTCGTTTAAAAGCAAGACACACACAGACACACACTTTATCATGTTAATGTTTTGAATTACATCCATGCACTTTGCATGTTCAACTTGAATATATTCATTTTTTTCTGTCAGTCGTGATGCTATTTTATTTTTTTATTTAAATTTATATGCACACATACACACACACACATAAATGTGTGTGTACCTACAGGTTTGGTTGGTAAAATATGTTGACCAGAGCATCTGGTGTATTCTTGAGTTCAGAAGGTTTCAAAAATATAATAGTAAGATAAATATGATTGATATGTTAAAATTTGGTTTGACTAAAAGAAAAAATTGTTTTCGTCATATCGTAACATAGCGTAATTTCTGAGTATAGTTTTCTATACTTGGAAATCACATGATATTGCTTGGGTTAAATATAATTGCAATACTAAAAAGAAAAGAAAATACAATTTTCATTGACTAAAACTAAACTAAAATTTCATCAGTTCTGGTCGACTAAACCAAGACTAAAATAACATCAAAGCAAGACGCCAAAATCAACGCTAGGATCAAACAGTCAAAGGCCACGTTTACATGGACCCTGTATAATCGGCTTGTCGGCGAAGCAGATTGTAAAAGGTTCAGATAAACACTGAGTGGATCCGCTTCGCTCGGAGCAGATTGTATTTCTGATCCGATTGTACGAGGTCGTCTACGCTGATCGATAATCCGCTCCGTGTCTCATACAGACAATGTTTGGCAGCGGAGAGGATTACACAGGAGATTATTCGTTCCGTGCATGCATTCCCTGGTACGTAGTGACGTGATGACGTGCGCAGTAAACGTGAAGCAGGAAAGTCATAAACAAGAAGAACTGGACGTATTTAAAAACAATTTTTAAATAGAAATCCACTGGCGGCGCCAGTGGACAAAGCGGTAGTGTTTTGCCTGAACAAATACTACAGTTCCCATGAGGCCTAGCGCGTGGCGTGGTAAAATGCTGCTCCCGGTGGCGTGCTGTCAGACTGAACTCGCCTTCATTTGTTTCCAGCGGCTGTGTGAAGGACTGATAACGACGAGGTCATGAATCTAATGGTGGCTAAACAATGTTCTATCATGATGTGACGCATGCCGTAAAGCAGTCCGCACATGTGGAGTGTTTCAGTGAGCAGGGTTCCTCCCACCCTCCTCACAGCTGCTCAGTCCAAGTGAAGCAACACTGACGCCCTCAGGCTGACAGAGGCTCATTCAGCTGGCTGGAAGTCGATGTATCATCACAAAAGATATTAAAATGTTTTATTAAGGTTGAAAAGTTCCTTAGTGTTGCTTTAAAATAAGACTCACAAAAGGCTCTAAACTTATACATTTATTGTAACTGTAGAAAACCGACATTTGCAAGAACGTTGGTTTTTCAACATCTGTTGGTCACAAGTTGACACGGACACCAGTTAATTCGAAACACCAGCAGGCGGAGACGTGCCGCTGGGCGGGGCGGTGCTCCGGCTGGAAGCCCTCAGTCCTTTAGCAGCATATCATGCACTGCAAAAACTGGAAAAATTCAAAATCTTATCAAGCTCATTAGTCTTGCTTTCAGTCAAAATGTCTCATCCCACCTGATTTAAGATGAATTTATGATCGAGAGACTGATTTCTTGATTTAAAATTCTGATATCAAGATTTCTTTTTGAGTAAAATTTACTTTCTGCATAGATAGATAATTTTACGCGTTTTTAGCAGAACTTTTTGCAGTGTGGAGATGTTGGAACATTTTTTAAATAGATATCCAGCAGATTAAAACACACAGCTGGTCAAAAAGCTAAAGACCTCAAAATTCTGCAAGAGACTTTGTGCTCATGTCACAGAACGCTGCATAACCTGCTTCACCTAGGACCCTTGTAAACGAGAATTCATCGTGGATCACTTTGTATGCCGTACATGTACACACGTGTGCTTAACACAATCGGATTGAATAAACACTCGTGTAAACTGGGCCAAGTGGTGCAACAGTGGTCTCCCGTCTTTCTAAGTTTGCAGAGTTTTCAGTGTTTTCACTTTCCACACAGGTGCGGTTTCTTTCACTGAAGTATTTATGACTCAGTCTAAGTCCTTCTGAACAGAAAGTAAAACCAGATCCTGGGAGTCCGTCTGCACACAGCTGGAGCTACGATCATCACTTCTCAGCTGATCCGAGGCAGCTTTCACTGTCTCAACAACTTTTCTTCATCTGTTCACGTCGGCATCAAGTTCTAAGGTTTGAAGACTCATAAATAACATTTCCGGAGCTGAAGGTTGAACTCTGATCAGCTGAAATCCCTCCGTTGTGGACTGAACAGAGCAGAGAAATGAAGGAGCACATGATGAAAATTGTGATCGTCGGCGATGCGGCAGTAGGGAAAACGTCGTTCATACATCGATACGTCAGCGAACAGTTCAGCCCGACGTACAAGCCGACAGTGGGAGGTAAGGCCGAGTGGAATCACTGTTCCTCTGCAGGAAACCACAGAATCTCTGTTCCGTCTTCACCCTGGTTAAACAGTCACTCTGCTATTTTACAAGGACAGGAAGAAATTCTGCTCCTGTACTTTATGACTTAACGTACTGGAGGAAAATGATGGATGAATGATCTGTCAACATGACTGGAATTAACATTAGCGTTAGCCTGTATCCATGCTAACAGCAACAAGCATGTTTAAATGTAGATTAGCTCCGACTCGTCTGCAGGTTTCAACCGAGTTGTTGCTGTTATTAGTTTTCCTTCCCTGTGATGCGTCTTTTTCTTCCCTTTCCAGTGGATTTTTTGATGAAGGTGCTGCAGTGGTCAGACAAAGAGACAGTCAGACTGCAAATCTGGGACCTATCAGGTCGGAGACACTTTCAGTGGACAGATGGATGAACAAAAGGAAGACACGCCAAACCTTCTGTCCTCTGTTCAGGCGAGGATCGTTTCATTCCCGTAAACAGGGTCTTCTACCGGGGGGCGCTGGGCTGCGTGCTGATGTTTGACGTCACCAACCCGTCCAGCTTCCTCAGGTGTCTCCAGCGGAAGCAGGACCTGGACAACGAGGCCACGCTGCCCAGCGGAGCTCCCATCCCCTGCATCCTGCTGGCCAACAAGGTGAAGCGGAGCGTTTCAGTTTGTCTCGGCCGGTAGAGCGGTCCTCTGACAAATGCCTCCACTGGTGTGTGAATGTGTGTGTGAATGGGTGAATGTGATAGACAGTGTAAAAGGTCCATCTCACTGTTGTTCACAGCCTTCTGGCTCACGGATAATAAATGAGCAAAGTTCCACTGAGCCGCTCCAGAAACACTTTCAGTTCTTGTCATATTGAAGAATTTCCAGTGAGGTTACAAACACTGGTTTTTACAGATGTATATAATTCCAACTGAACGATTGTTCAGGTAGAACAGTGTGGTGGGGGGGCGTGGCCGAGCTGGGGTGCAGGGCAGACCGGGAGGTGGAGAGCTGGCTGCAGGGGGCGGGGTGGGGAGAGATCATTGGAGTCACCTGTAGGTAGCATCAGGTGATGAAGAGCAGCTTGACTCAGAGGTTTCACTGATGGTCCTGAATGACTCAGCTGCCCTTCTGCCCCGTCTCTCCACAGTGTGACCTTCCTGAGCGGGTGGTGACAGCAGACAGCATCGCCGAGTTCAGCAAGAACAACGGCTTCTTCGCCTGGATGGAGACCTCAGTCAGAGACAACAGGAACGTTGATGAAGCCATGAGGTTCAGTCCTTGGTCCATCTTTTATTGTCCGTCGTGGTGAAGAAGTCATAAGATACAGCAGATTGAACTGCTGCTACATTATTTACACGACAACCTGTTCAAGTGAAAACACAAAACTTTCGGGTTGTGGAGTTTCCTTTACATCTGGGCTACTCAACCCGCGGCCCGCGGGCCGCATGCGGCCCGCAAGCTGTAACGGTGCGGCCCACGGCTGATTGTAAGCAGTGAAAAAAAAATCGACTTTTAATGAGGAAAAAAACGTTTCTGATATGCGGACACCAGAGGGCAGTGTGTTTGACCTCCTGACAGCAGGCAGATAAGTGTTGCAATTGTGGGGCTGTACCAGTTGGTGGCGGTAATGCGCCAATAGGCTGTTTGCTCACTGCCGAAAACAAAAGACTCAAAGAAGACCGATCACAGTGGAGTTCATGGCTGCCACCGGTAAAATTAAACTAAAGTTATGTGATGAACACAGGAAAGTTCAACCGTCATGGGAGGAAGAATTTGCTTTTCTGGAGGTAAATAGCAAGCCAGTGTGTCTTCTTTGCCAAAAACCGTCTATTCCTAAACGAGCGAATCTTCAGCGTCACCACGACAGCTGTCAGGAATTTATTACAGTAGGACTGCACCACTCAACCTGTGACAACACTGCCACTGTTCTGTCACTGAGACACTTCCGAAAGTTTTGTTTTCCTTATTATTAATCCTACGTGAATTTGACTTTGCTAAGAAATGTGATACATCGTCCTGATTTCAGGTGAGGGTAATTGTTTTAGCTGTGACCTTCTGTAGGGCTGCTGTTGTGCACAATTTCTGTGAGTAATGCACACCTGTGTTTTTCTTCTGTCACTGTTCTCCAAAAAGTAATCAATGCAAAATGCAAAGTTTTGATAACGCTGCAACTCCATCTCCATGTGGACTTTTGAAAGTACCATCACTCCCAGTCCATATTCCCCTGGACCTGGTGCTTTTGGAGTTGGCAGTCATCGTAATAAAAATCCAACTTGGTGGTCTTTCCATACAAATGTCCGTGTTCCTCCATTGTTAATCTTTGGAGTGCGTTATGTGTCATTTCATTACAAAAACAACCAACGGCAGTAGTGGTCCAACATTTTCAAAACATTGTCTTGTGAACACGAAACTTTTCTCAAATGAAACAATTTTCACTTGGAACTTTGTTGTGTAAACGGCGCATCACTGTATTTTCATCGTCATGAAACACTATAGTGTACGACAATTTTCAGTAATGTAGAGATCATATTCACTTTGGTCACAGGGTCCATTTACAGGCTTTATTGACAGAAATTATGAAATATGTGTGATTTCGGTCAGTTTAAAAAAAATTTGTAAGAATTTCAATTGTATAATTCCAACATGATTTTGTTTCTCGAGAAATAAATAAGGTTCTACAACACTTTAATATTTTCAATGCACTGCTTTGAGCCATTGCTCAAAGGGTTGATACTTACTGAGACCTTCAAACAGCAATACGTTTAGAGAGACAGGAGAGAACGCAACTTAAGCAAATGTAACTCCACATGGTGGCTTAAGGAGTTTAAATTTTGTCCATTTAAACTGTCACCTTGTCAGGACAGTGTTGTCAGGTGAACAGCTGAGAGAACGGCCTGTGGTGTGAACCATGACAGGAAATCAGATTCAGCTCAGGTGAATCACGGTGGCTGAGTGGAGTCACGTCGCTGAACAGGAGGAATCTTCTGTGTTTCAGGAGGTTGGTGCAGGAGATCCTGTCAGTTCAGGCCCGTGAGGACCAGCTGCTGTCCAGAAAGGAAAACATCGTCGATCTTCAGTCTGGCAACGCCACAAAGCGACGGAGCTGCTGCTGACGACTTCCTCTGATGACTCCAGCTCAGTCATGACAACCAGTTCTCTCCTCATCAGTTACTTTGTGCCTCCAGACATCCGCCCTCTCTATGGACATTCCTAACCGACTCCTCTCAGTGTGGAGGAGCAGCGGCTCTACTCCGAGCTCCACCCTGGAGACGTAGCTCCTCCCCGTCTCTCAGGGAGCGTCCCGCCACCCGACGGAGGAAACTCATTTCAGTTTCAGCTGCTTGGTAAACCCCATTCATTGATTTTATGCCACAAAGACTATGAAGTCAGTAAACAACTAAATACAATCGAGGAGACTTTTCAAAACTCCAACAGGGCAATTTTCTATTTATTATTGTCTTTGTTTTTTTCATTAAATAAAATGCAACAAATTTATAAATTTAGTCCTCAAATGACTGAAAAACGTCTGAGCATAATACCACTGCTCTTGTCATCAAACATTTGTTAACAAGCAGACTTCTGAATTAAATAAATTTATTTAAAAAAAGTCTGATTTTCTGCCCTTTGTCAAAACATACCCACATACACACACACACACACACTCTTTTACACGTTGCAATAAACTGAACTCTTGTGTCTCCGTTAAATAAAGGAGATTCCGGTGTCAGTCTGCCATCTTCATTTGAGTCCTCATCCACTGGTTCCAGTCCCCACAGTCCATCTGTCCTGAGACCAGGACACGTCGAGTCACTGCAGTTAGCATTAGTTCATCTTCAGCAGACATTTCTTTCATGACAATCCTGTTTTTTCATTTGTTTTCCTTGTGCAGGTGTACACATCCACTCGCACATGTTAGCATCTACTAGCCTTTTACGTTAGCATTGCATGTTATGAGCATTTACTGCCATTTTCCAACAAAACTCGCCCTGCGTGTAAACATTAGAAAACAAAGCCATGGATCGCAGCAGCAGTCCCTCCATCGCCCCGAAATTCTGACACAGCCAGAATTTGATCCCAGCTTAGCTTTGGTTTATCTGGCGACGGAGCCTTCACACGAATCCATCATGAGTCTCGTCTCATCGAAAAACAAATCAAAGAAGGTCTACAGAGCCACATGTGACTCCAGAGCTGCAGGTTCAACGCCCCTGAGCTCATCACAGCAGGTTTTTACACTCATCCGTATCTAACAGTGAAAATGGTGGAAGAGCGATCCCCTGTCTGTGTTCTGAGTTTTCATAATGTTTTCATTTTTCAAGCAGGCGTGGTTTCTGTCACTTAGGTATTTATGACTCGGTCTACGTCCCTCCTAACAGAAAGTAAAACCAGATCCTGGGAGCCCGTCTGCACACAGCTGGCGCTACGATCATCACATCTCAGCTGATCTGAGGCAGCTTTCACAGTCTCAACACGTTTTCTTCGTCTGTTCACGTCGGCACCAAGTTCTAAGGTTGAAGACTCATAAATAGCATTTCCTGAGCTGAAGGTTGAACTTTGATCAGCTGAAATCACCCAGCTGTGGACTGAACAGCGCAGAGAAATGAAGGAGCACTTGATGAAAATCCTGATTGTTGGCGACGCGGCAGTAGGAAAAACGTCTTTTATACATCGATACGTCAGCGGGAAGTTCAAGGAGACGTACAAGATGTCGTTGGGAGGTAAGGCTGAGTGAAATCACTCTTCCTCTTCAGGAAACCACAGAATCTCCGTTCTTTCTTCACCCTCATATAATCTGGTTGAACAGTTACTCTGCGCTTTTACAACGACAGGAAGAAATTCTGCTCCTGTGCTGCTGTTTGACTTAAGTTACTGGAGGAAAATCACCGAATGATGAATGAATGAACTGGCAACATAGCAGCTTAGCACTAGCCTGTTTCCATGCTAACAGCAGTAAGTAATATTCCATCACATGGCATTTCCCCCCTCCCCCCTGAGAGTACTGCACAGGTTGCCAGTTTGGTAGACTTTAAGTGAGTTTACACAGTGCAGGTGCACGGCACGCTTTAGTAAAGCTGGTGTAGCACGCACGGAACCGACGACGTGCACAGCTGGCAGCGTGCTCATAACACACAGCATGCTGCGCTGCTTGTTTGGCATCTTCAGGAACACACGGCGGCTCTGATGGAGCTTTTGCACCGGTCCCCACTGAGCCTCGCTCCTCACGGCTCGCCTTGGCCCCAGCCGTTCTCATTATACACACAGTACCAGCTTTGTTGCTACTTCTTCTCATCAGTAGTTTATAAATCTACGTATTTTATGAAGCATTACAACATTCACAGGGGATCCTCCTCTAGATTAACCTGACACGCCAGATGGACAGTTTCATATGTCCGCCACGGAAATATTTGGATTTAGGAACTGAATCAGGCAGGCCCATCTGCTATGCAAGGTTACCTCTAGATTATAGAGCATCTTCCTCCCTCTGACAGAACTTCAGCTATGTGAACATTCATCTTGTACTTTGTTTTCCAGTGGACTTTTTGATGAAGGTGCTGCAGTGGTCAGACAAAGAGACAGTCAGACTGCAAATGTGGGACATTGCAGGTAGGAGACACTTTTTCAGTGAACAGATGGACGCATGAATGGAGGACATGCTGAACCTTCTGTCCTCTGTTCAGGCCAGGAGCGGTTCATTCCCCTCAACAGGGTCTTTTATAAAGCGGCGCTGGGCTGCGTTGTGATGTTTGACGTCACCAACTCGTCCAGCTTCATCAGGTGTCTCCAGCGGAAGCAGGACCTGGACAACAAGGCCACGCTGCCCAGCGGAGCTCCCATCCCCTGCATCCTGCTGGCCAACAAGGTGAAGCGGAGCGTTTCAGTTGGCTCGGCCGGTAGAGCGGTCCTCTGAAAAATGCCTCCACTGGTGTTTTAATGTGTCTGTGAATGGATGAATGCGATATACTGTGTAAAAGTGTCGTCTCACTGTTGTCCATTTGCCATGAATGATGAATCAAGGCAGCCTTCAGCCTGACTGCTGAGCAAAGTTCCACTGAGCTGCTCCGAAAACACTTTAAGTTCTTGTTGAATTTTTGAAGAATTTGCAATGAATTCACAAGAGCAGCTTGACTCAGAGGTTTCACTGATTGTCCTGAATGACTCAGCTGCCCTTCTGCCCCGTCTGTCCACAGTGTGACCTTCCTGAGCGGGTGGTGACAGCAGACAGCATCGCCGAGTTCAGCAAGAACAACGGCTTCTTCGCCTGGATGGAGACCTCAGTCAGAGACAACAGGAACGTTGATGAAGCCATGAGGTTCAGTCGCTGGTCCATCTTTTATTGTCCGTCGTGGTGAAAAAGTGATGAATTCCATCAGATTCAACTGCTGCTACATTATTTACATGACAACCTGTTCAAGTGAAAACACAAAACTTTCGGGTTGTGGAGTTTCCTTTACATTATACAATTGATCGGAGCCGCTGAAAATGCAAAGTTTTGATAACGCTGCAACTCCATTTCCATGTAGACTTTTGAAACTGCCATCACTCCCAGTCCATATTCCCCTGGACCTGATAGTTTTACAGTTGACAGTCACCGTAATAACAGTCCAACTTGGTGGTCTTTCTATGCAAATATCCGTGTTCGTCCATTGTTAATGTTAAGATTGCATTACTGTAAATCCTCTTCTCGTAGCCGGGGCTTTTATTTGTCTCAACTGTAGCTGCATCAGGCTGTTAAATGTGCTGTAGGCAGGATTACCTTCACAAGATGGCGATTTGACCCATCCAAGATAGCGATTTGAAACCCGTAGTCGGGGCCGGCAGTGTCACGGCCGCCTGCCCCGGCGGGTTGATTCACCTGTGAGCTTTTCACGGCGGGCCTGGGGTCAAAGCCTTTTTTTAAGAACTACAGTAGAAACAGACGGTGTCCTCCGGGGAGTTTTGATGATGTTATGTCCGATGAAGCAGGTAAATATGCGGGCCTGGACTTCCTCGTGTGCGTTCACGAGAAACAGAGCTTTAAAGCGGCGCCCCCTCGACCAATCAGGATAGAGCCTCAGGGGCTCTTCTGATTGGTCAAAGATACCTGGAGCGGTCGAGATTCCTTTTCAGCTCAGAACAGAGACAGATGGAAATACTGCGCCCTCGCAATAGTGCAATTATGCTACACTCCTAAAGGATTATCAATGGATACTCTAACATTTAATCCAAAGAAAACACAGAAAAATTAGCACTGACTAGCAAAATCCTGCCTACAGCACCTTTAATGGAAGGAGGCATGTATAAGAGAGAGGCTTGTATTTTACAATTTTCAAAAAGAGCTGAAAGATTTTTAGCGTCAGTTTGAACCCAGTAAAATGTACTGAGCTCATTTATTTTTTCAATCAATGTGAAAAAAATTAAATCACAACATCCAGTTTAATGTTTTCTGTCCCTCCGCCATTTTTACCGGACGCGTGTAATACACACAGTGGCCACAGCAGGAGGACTGGCGCTGTAGCACAGACTACTGTCAGTACGGCGCTGTAGCGCTTCACCGAGAAAAAGAAAAGACAAATAAACAAGCTTATATTTGGAGGCGGCTTTTAGGAGCTTTCTACGAAGACGCACCGGTCATTAAAGGAGACGGGCTTTTAATGGAATACTGGTCACTATTAGAGGATTTACGGTATGTGTCATTTCATTACAAAAACAACCAACGGCACCCACTAGTGACAATGTTTTCAAAACATTGTCTTGTAAACACGAAACTTTTCTCAAATGAAAGAGTTTTCACTTGGAACTTTGTTGTGTAAACGGCGCATCACTGTATTTTCATTGTTTTGACACACTATAGTGTACCACAATATTCAGTAATGTAGAGATTATATTCATTTTGGTCACAGGGTCCATTTACAGCCTTATTTGAAATAGAAATTGTGAAATATGTGTGATTTGGGTCAGTTTAAAAAATATGTAAGAGATTCAACTGTATATTTCACACATGATTTTGTTTCTTGAGAAAGAAATAAGATTCTACAACACTTGAATATTTTCAATACACTGCTTTGAGCCAGTACTTCACCAAGGGTTGATACTTACTGAGACCTTCAAACAGCAATACGTTTAGAGAGACAGGAAAGAAAGCAACACAAGCAAATGTAACTCCACATGGTGGCTGAAAGAGTTTAAATTTTGTCCATTTAAACTGTCACCTTGTCAGGACAGTGTTGTCAGGTGAACAGCTGAGAGAACGGCCTGTGGTGTGAACCATGACAGGAAATCAGATTCAGCTCAGGTGAATCACGGTGACTGAGTGGAGTCACGTCGCTGAACAGGAGGAATCTTCTGTGTTTCAGGAGGTTGGTGCAGGAGATCCTGTCAGTTCAGGCCCGTGAGGACCAGCTGCTGTCCAGAAAGGAAAACATCGTCGATCTTCCGTCTGGCAACGCCACAAAGCGATGGAGCTGCTGCTGACGACTTCCTCTGATGACTCCAGCTCAGTCATGACAACCAGTTCTCTCCTCATCAGTTACATTATGCCTTCAGACAACCACCACCTGTATGGACATTCTTCACCAAAGAGTAGAAGACAGGTGAAGCTTGTTCGAGCACAGATTTGAAGCACCCTTCATGAATTGACACCATCCATCCATTTTCCACCGTTTATCTGGGACCGGGTCGCGGGGGCAGCAGTCTAAGCAGGGATGTCCAGAATTCCTGTCCCCAGACACTTCCTCCATCTCTTCCTCCAGGGGTTCCACTGGGTCCACTGGAGGTTCCCGACGCATTCCCAGGCCAGAGACAGTCTCGGAAGCATGTCCTCGGTCTTCCCCGGAGCCTCCTCCTGGTGGGACATGCCCGAAGCCCCTCCCCAGGGAGGCATCCTGAACAGATGCCCGAGCCACCCCAGCTCGCTTATCTCTATGTGGACTCTCCTGGTCCTCACTCTGTCTCTAAGGGAGCACGCAGCCAGCCTATGAAGGAAGCTCGTTTTGGCTGCTTCTATTCGGGATGTTGTCTTTTCGGTCATGACCCAGAGCTCATGACCATAAGTGAGCGTGAGAACGTAGACTGACCCGTGAATCAAGAGCTTTGCCTTTCGTCTCAGCTCTCTCTTCACCATGATGGACCGACACAATGGACAGGATCTGCAGTCGTCACTGCCTGTCTGTTCCATCCTCCCCCCAATAGTGAACAAGACCCTAGATACCAGTGGGGAACCTGAACCCCAGTCTGACAATCCAGAAGCACTGAGTCCGCCCACCATGCGATGTTACAGAGACATGTCAACCAAGGCTGTCTCTGCACGTCCAGAGACTCCAGATAGTCAGGGTGAATCTCTACCACCCCCAATGTCTTGCCACCGAGGGGCTTACCAACCACCTTGGTGACTTGAGCTTCGGCGGAGGATGAGTTAAAATAAACCAGAAGTTTATTTTCTGTCAAACAGGAAGTAGTAGGCTAAACTAGTGAAGCAGCCTGACATCTCAAATGCTTGGACTGAGCACCTTCCATGCTTCCTTGTGAGAGTAAAAATGAAAAAAAAAAAAAAAAAAAAGGTTTGAAAAGTAGATATTTCACAGTCAAACTCATGATAGAATGCTTTCAAGTCTGGTTTACATGGTGGAGAACCATCGATGAAGCACTTCACAGCCAAGTCTCTCCTGTGAAAACTCCCTTGGTAATTGCTTGCTGCAATTAAGGATGTATTTTGTAGTTTGAAGCATTAATTTAATGGTCTCATTAAGAAATTCACATTTAATTGCTCAGTATCACTGAAATGAGCACTTTGTGAGACTTTTGCACTGTGAAATGCCTGATCACTTTTTTTACATGTGATGGAATGCTTAAAATGTATTCAGAAGGAATATAAAAAGTAATTTTAAGTGTATTTAAGTTGAGCATCAAAGCTGTAATTTAAGTTAATTTTGTAATCGCAAACAATGTTAAAAGGAGAGAAAACACACACATGGGAAAACGCATGTTATGCCTTCAGTTCAAAAGGTGAATTCATTGGTTGAATGTAATCTTAAAACTGGCCGGAGAGGCTGCATGTCCTCACAGAGACCGGTTCTAATCTGACGGAAACAGGATTTTAAAAACAAGCCAACGTGAGAACAACTATAAAACTGAGATGAGTTTCTATCAGAGGTGTCAACAGTGGAACGCATGAAGAACAATTAAAAACATGTTGCTCACTTTCCACAGCGATTTTTTTTTTTTAAACTATAGCTCTAAGAAAATATCAAAATCAGAACGAAAGAGGAGTTTTTAAAACCTGTAACTGTAGATTGCACTGACCTCTGAGAGTTTTTTTCTCTTTATTTCATGTAGCTTACATATTATAATTTTTTTTTTGTTGGATTTAATGATTTTTTGGTTATGTTACTGTTTATTTGACAACTCAGACCATTACTTTCAATTTTTTTTCTCCTCCTTGTAAAGAAGGGTAGGCATATTAAACTTTGAGATTCAACCTATAACCTTTTTGTTGCTGTAATTAAGCTGTTGTTCGCTGTAAAATGTTTCTTTTTCTTTGAATGCTGATTGAAACTAACAGGTTTTCGCGACAGTTCCTCCAGGTAACGACAGACACAAGTAGCTTCCGAAATTGATTAATTTATTATGTCATTCTTGGTATCGACCATAAACAGACGTTTTGTCACATAGACAAAACAATAATTAGCTGCAAGGAAAATCAAGACAATTGGCAAATTTAAAAAAAAAAAAAGCTGCTACTACAACTAAAACTACTTCCACAAAATAAACCGGCAAAACAATGCTTCGCTGGCTGAGCACCGAGAGAGGAATGAGCTCTGGTTCCTTCTTTCTTCTTGAAGCATTATTTTTTCCCACACTTTCAGTCATTCTTCCCGTTTGTCTCCTGAGATGCTCCCGAAGGTCACGATTCTCCACTCTGCATACGGAGACCTCACTGCGCTCCACAGCGCCTTCTGGTGACATTCAGTTGTAATGACAATAAAAGAATACAGAAATGGATGGATACTGAAATGTGTCAGACAATGTCTTTCTTCTGATCAAAACTATACAATCTTTAACAAGAACCAATGATTTAAAACATTTCATGATTTAAAAAAAGTATCTTGTATTTGTTACAGAGTGTTGCCGAGTGGTAACCTTGCACAGCAGATGGGCCTGATTCAGTTCCTAAATCCTGCAGATCCCATCTTGCAGCGCTCCACAGACCAATGGTTTCACTCTGTGAAAATTTCACCGGCCCAATCAGGGGAAAGAGGCGGAGCTGCGGGAGGAGCGGACGTGACGAAAGACGTGACGACAGCCGGAAGCTCGAAAAAGTTCGAAAACCATGGCAGCATGCGGAGCGATCTCCGTGGACACGGCAATATTTGCAGTTTTATAAGAAAGCGACTCAGTTTCTTCTTTGAAAGAGGAGCACAGAACATCACTTCGTCTTTTTGTCAGGAAACGATGTCTACTACACTTTCTCCCTTCTCAGTCCTGTCATTTCTGTCTCTCTATCTATCTCCCTGTCCTAAATGAAAGTGTTCCATCCATCCATCCATCTTCAGCCGCTTATCCGGGGCCGGGTCGCGGGGGCAGCAGTCTCAGCAGGGATGCCCAGACTTCCCTGTCCCCAGACTCTTCCTCCAGCTCTTCCGGGAGGATCCCAAGGCGTTCCCAGGCCAGCCGAGAGACATAGTCTCTCCAGCGTGTCCTGGGTCTTCCCCGGGGTCTCCTCCCGGTGGGACATGCCCGGAAAACCTCCCCAGGGAGGCGTCCAGGAGGCATCCTGAACAGATGCCCGAGCCACCTCAGCTGGCCCCTCTCGATGTGGAGGAGAAGCGGCTCTACTCCGAGCTCCTCCCTGGTGACTGAGCTCCTCACCCTATCTCTAAGGGAGTGCCCAGCCACCCTACGGAGGAAGCTCATTTCGGCCGCTTGTATCCGGGATCTTGTCCTTTCGGTCATGACCCAAAGTTCATGACCATAGGTGAGGGTGGGAACGTAGATTGACCGGTAAATCGAGAGCTTCGCCTTTCGGCTCAGCTCCCTCTTCACCACAACGGACCGATACAACGACCACATCACTGCAGACGCTGCACCGATCCGCCTGTCAATCTCACGCTCCATCCGTCCCCCACTCGTGAACAAGACCCCAAGATACTTAAACTCCTCCACCTGGGCTAGGGTCTCTCCACCTACCTGGAGAGGGCAAGCCACCTTGTTCCGGTCGAGGACCATGGCCTCGGATTTGGAGGTGCTGATCCTCATTCCTGTCGCTTCACACTCGGCTGCGAACCGCCCCAGTGCATGCTGTAGGTCCTGGTTCGATGAAGCCAACAGGACAACATCATCTGCAAAAAGCAGAGATGAAATCCTGTGGTCCCCGAACCGGACCCCCTCAGACCCCTGGCTGCACCTAGAAATTCTGTCCATAAAAATGATGAACAAAACCGGTGACAAAGGGCAGCCCTGCCGGAGTCCAACATGCACCGGGAACAGGTCCGACTTACTGCCGGCAATGCGGACCAGACTCCTACTCCGGTCATACAAAGACCGGACGGCCCTTAACAAGGGGCCCCGGACTCCGTATTCCCGGAGCACCCCCCACAAGACACCACGAGGGACGCGGTCGAATGCCTTCTCCAAATCCACAAAACACATGTGGACTGGTTGGACAAACTCCCACGAACCCTCGAGCACCCTATGAAGGGTATAGAGCTGGTCCACTGTTCCACGACCAGGACGAAAACCGCATTGTTCCTCCTGAATCCGAGGTTCGACTATCGGTCGGATCCTCCTCTCCAGTACCCTGGAATAGACTTTCCCGGGGAGGCTGAGGCTGAGGAGTGTGATTCCCCTATAGTTGGAGCACACCCTCCGGTCCCCCTTTTTAAACAGGGGGACCACCACCCCGGTCTGCCAATCCAGAGGCACCATCCCCGACCGCCACGCGATGTTGCAGAGACGTGTCAACCAAGACAGTCCCTGCACATCCAGAGACTTGAGGTACTCAGGGCGAATCTCATCCACCCCCGGTGCCTTGCCACCGAGGAGCTTACCAACCACCTCGGTGACTTCAGCTTGGGTGATGGACGAGTCCACCTCTGAGACCTCAGCCTCTGCTTCCTCCACGGAAGACGTGGCGACGGGATTGAGGAGGTCCTCGAAGTATTCCTTCCACCGTCCTATGATATCCCCAGTTGAGGTCAGCAACTCCCCACCTTGACTGTAAACAGTGTTGGCGGAGACCTGCTTTCCCCTCCTGAGGCGCCGGACGGTTTGCCAGAATTTCTTCGAGGCTGACCGATAGTCCTCCTCCATGGCCTCCCCGAACTCCTCCCAGACCCGAGTTTTTGCCTCCACAACTGCTCGGGCTGCAGTTCGCTTGGCCTGCCGGTACCCGTCAGCTGCTTCGGGAGTCCCATGAGCCAGCAAGGCTCGATAGGACTCCTTCTTCAGCTTGACGGCAGCCCTTACTTCCGGTGTCCACCACCGGGTTCGGGGGTTGCCGCCACGACAGGCACCGCAGACCTTACGACCACAGCTCCGAGCAGCTGCTTCGACAATGGAGGTGGAGAACATGGTCCACTCGGACTCAATGTCTCCAACCTCCCTCGGGACATGAGAGAAGCTCTCCCGGAGGTGGGAGTTGAAAACCCTGCTGACAGAGGGTTCCACCAGACGTTCCCAACAGACCCTGGTGGTGGTGAGTTGGATGAAAGTGTTCTCCCATTGTTAATGTTTTGAGTGTACTGTTCTCTGCAGCATGTGTGTGTGTGGTTTCATTACAGAAACAAACTACAGCACCAACTTGTGGTCCGGCATGCTAACTACATCACTCTGTGTTTCTGTGTAAATGGACATTATAAATCTGGATAAAAGAGGCTATTGAAATTCGGAAACGTGCCCCCGAGACAGTTCACCGGGATGAGGGGGCCTTTCTGCTTTCACACACCTGGGATGCTGTACTCAAGAAGTCGGACTGCAGATGGCGCTGTTCTCCCGCTTCCACTAGTCGGAGAATAGCGCCAAAACCTGTATAAATCAGCCGACCAGATACGTCACAACAACACCACGTGACAACACTCTGAGGAAGACAGCTGCCGAAACCGTCAGGTAAACAACAAAATACCACTCTGGTCTTTGGAAAAGAACCTTTGTTTTGGATCGTCAAAACTGTTGTGTAATGCTAAAGTTTTCTGAAAGTTTTTACATTTTTACTGTCTCCACAGAGATGCTAATGCTAATGCTAATCACTGAGAAGTCTGTTAGTCCATCTACCATTTTTCTTTCCATTTTTTTTTCCTTGTGTCTTTGTTCAGCTGGTTATTGCTAACCTCCTCAGGGAATCTAAGTGATCAGCAATAACATTCATCAAGCTGGTATAAAAATTGGTCGATCACTGATTCCACTAGGATGTGTGTTAAAGTTAATTCAAGTTTGCAGAATTTTCACAATGGTTTCATTTTCCACACAGGTGTGGTTTCTATCGCTAAAGTATTTATGACTCCAGCTACTTCCTTCTTAGCAGAAAGTAAAACCAGATCCTGGGAGCCCGTCTGCGCACAGCTGGAGCTACGATCATCACATCTCAGCTGATCTGAGGCAGGTTTCAGTCTCAACACTTCATCTGTTCACATCGGCATCAAGCTCTAAGGTTTGAAGGCTCATAAATGACATTTCCTGAAATGAAGTTTGAACTCTGATCAGCTGAAATCAACCAGTTGCGAACTGAACAGAGCAGAGAAATGAAGGAGCACGTGATGAAAATCCTGATTGTCGGTGACACAGCAGTAGGGAAGACGTCTTTTATACATCGATACGTCAGCGGGAAGTTCAAGGAGACATACAAGATGTCGTTGGGAGGTAAGGCTGAGTGAAATCACTCTTCCTCTTCAGGAAATCACAGAATCTCCGTTCTTTCTTCACCCTCATATAATCTGGTTAAACAGTTACTCTGCGCTTTTACGAGGACAGGAAGAAATTCTGCTCCTGTGCTGCTTTATGACTTAACTTACTGGAGGAAAACCATTGAACGATGATTGAATGAACTGTCAACACGACTAGAATTAACATTAGCGTAAGCCTGTATCCACGGTAACGGCAACAAGCTTTAGTATGTACATGGAGGATGCCAGCCTGGTCGGAGTTACAGTCATTTATTCAAAAATACAAAACAAAAAGCACACATTGTCTGGAGAGCCTCCCCGGCTTCACTCCAGGCAACAAAACACAACTGTCTGCCCGACAGCGCTGAGATGATGCAGACTGTCATCTCCTGACATCTGCAGACCTCTGCCCGTGAAGCTGTATGAAACTCTCTCTCCTCTGCTTCTGCAGCGGCTCTCTTTAGGCCTTGGGAGAGGGAGGAGGAAGAGACAATAATCAACCACAGGTGACTGCAGTTATCTCTCCCTGCGCTCCTCTCCCCCGCCCACTCCAACACCTCCCCCTCTCTCTCCATCCCACGTCCACGCTCCATATCCAGATCCGGATTACAGAGCATCTTTCTCCTCTTGTAGAAAAGCCCAATCAGGAGCCCCTCATTGCAATCAGCTGTTACAACTAGGAGAGATCTAAAACATGCAGGGTCACTGGTTCCCGAGGACCCGAGGAGGAGTTCCACACGTCTGAGCTACGTCACCATTATAAAGACTTTTTTTGTCGGTTTATTTGTTTATATGTAATGCATCCTGTACTTCCCTTTTCAGTGGATTTTTCTGTGAAAGTGCTGCGGTGGTCAGAGAAAGAGACAGTCAGACTGCATATCTGGGACATTGCAGGTAGGAGACACTTTTTCAGTGAACTGATGGATGAGCGAATGGAAGACATGCTCAACTTTCTGTCCTCCATTCAGGCCAGGATCGCTTCACTTCCATGACCAGGGTCTACTACAAAGGGGCTCTGGGCTGCGTTGTGATGTTTGACATCAGCGACTCGTCCAGCTTCCTGAAGTGTCACCAGTGGAAACTGGACCTGGACAACAAGGCCACGCTGCCCAGCGGAGCTCCCATCCCCTGCATCCTGCTGGCCAACAAGGTGAAGCAGAGCGTTTCACTCATGAGTGATGAATCCGGGCAGCCTTCAGGCTGACTGTTAATAAATGATCAGTTTCACTGGGATGCTACAAAACACCTTCAGTGAATGTAATGACCAACACTGGTTTTTATATAAAAACTATGTGTGACTGGTTAGCTCAACGTTACAGCGTTGGCTTTGGGAACGGAGGGTTGTGGGTCCCTGGCCAGGACCAGGTGGGCCCTTTGGCAAGGCCCTTTGCACTGAAGCCTATACCTCAACAATGAGCGCTACACAGATCAATAGAGTCATACCGGCTTAAACGTCGCCCGGGTTAAAGGTTCGCGTCAGGTCTTGTGGAACCAGGACATCCTGATGAGAAGTTGGCTACTGGAACATGAGTGCAAAGACAAGTACGGACAAGATCAGATAACATGGCATTAATGAAGTGCTACTGTCGGAGCAAACCCAGCGAAAAGGGGGTATATGGAGAGAATGTGGGACGAATGGTTGGTCAGAATCCCCACATCAAAACTGAGTAAGAAACAACTACTCGCTCAGTGTTCAAATATCCAACAGAGGAAATTACTGTCAGAATTGGATCTTGATGGGGCACAGTGTGCTTCATCCATGATACAGATATGCTCCAGCAAGGAGGAGTCAGGATGCCAGGTCAGTATGGGGGTGATTACAGCATCACCCCCAAACGGTAGGTTGGGAACCAAGCCCCAGAAGAACCACTGCACTCCATGAACGCCTGGCAGCCCAAATGGCCCAGTTATTAAGAGAAGAGACCCACCTACAGTGGTTCGCCCAACGTCCTCATCATGAAGGACCCCCAAAAGGGAACAATACTGTCCAGCTACAGGTCCAGAACCTGGATTGATTGCAAGAAAGCCTATGACTCAATGCTGCACATATGAACACTGAAATGCCTGAAACTGTACATCATCAACAGGGAACTGAGAACCTTCCTGGGAAACTCAATGACAAACCTACACGGAAGGTACCACCGACAAATAGAAGAAGTGGCTCACATAGCGAGAACATACCAGTGGCTGGAAAACGCAGAACTGAAAGACAGAACAGAGGTTCTGATCACGGCTGCACAAGAACAGGCCCTAAACACCAGATCAGCAGAGGCTGGGGTGGAACTAGACCAGACCCCAGAAGCAGACTGTGCAAGGAAGCATAGTGGTGACATGGTGGTGAAGGAGAAACATGAGAAGAGAGCAGCAGTGATGGATGTAGCAATCCCAGTGACAGAACATCAGGAAGAAGGAACAGGAACCGCTGGAGAAGTACCAAGGGCTGAAAGAGCAACTGGAGAAGATGTGGGCTGTGAAGGCAACAGTTGTGCCAGTGGTGATGGGGGCACTAGGGGCAAGAACCCCCAAGCTGCATGCATGGCTCCAGGAAATACTGGGAACAACATCTGAGATCTCTGTCCAGATGAGCACAGTGCTAGGAACATCTAGGACCCTGCAGAACCCTCCAGCTCCCAGGCCTCTGGTAGAGGACCTGAGCTTGAAGGACATACCGCCCAGGAAGGGCCAGAACACAGTTTTAGGGTTTGTTTGTTTGTTTTTTTGTTGGTTTTTTTTACATACAGTACATACACACATCAACCTGGTAGGACTCTATCGGTCTGTGTATGACTCAACGTTGAGGTACAGGGATCCAGTGCAAAGGGCCTTGCCCAGGAGCCCACATGGCAGGTTCAATAAAACAGTCTTTCAGACAGCATCAGGTGATAAAGAGCAGCTTGACTCAGAGGTTTCAGTGATGGTCCTGAATGACTCAGCTGCCCTTCTGCCCCGTCTGTCCACAGTGTGACCTTCCTGAGCGGGTGGTGACAGCAGACAGCATTGCCGAGTTCAGCAAGAACAACGGCTTCTTCACCTGGATGGAGACCTCAGTCAGAGACAACAGGAACGTTGATGAAGCCATGAGGTTCAGTCCTTGGTCCATCTTTTATCGTCCGTCGTGGTGAAGAAGTCATAAAATACAGCAGATTTAACTGCTGCTGCATTCAGGCCCTGTTTACACGACATGTTCAGAGGATAAAGCAAAACTTAGAGCTGCAATAACAATTCACCGTGGTGGTCTGTACATATGAATGTCCATGTTCTCCCATTGAGCAGAGCAGGTCTCTGCACTGAGACCAGGGAAAACAAAGTTAACGAAAGCACAAAAAACGCTGAACGTACAAACAGACATCTACACACTACAGCAAATGTTACGATCCAGCGCCGGCCTCCAGTCAGGACGCCATTTAAACAGTGGCGACGGAGAAATGCAGCTGAAACCCATGCCAGTGATGAGCCGGTCCCACACTTCCATAAACCGCCTTCCCAGCACCGCCCACCTGAAAAACAAAACACAGCAGCCATACAGGCCCCTCAGAGGACGCTGATGTGCGGACATGACAGTCACTGTACTTTTTACGTGATAACATGCTGTAGTGTCTCACAGTAATACTCAATAATGTGCAGATTATGTTTAAGGGCATGGAAAGCTCCGTTTAGAGGCTTTTTGTCACAGAGATTGTAAAATATGTGTGATTTGGGTCCGTTTTAAAAAGAAAAACTGATGGTGTGTAATTCGCACACCATTGTGACTCCTGACCAGCAAATATGGTTCAATACACTCTGTTGAGTGAGTGGCCAACAAAGGGTTGATACTAACTGTGACTTTCAAACAGCAACAAGTTTACAGAGACAAGAAAGAAAGCAACTTAAGCAAATGAAACTCCACATGGCTGCTGAAAGAGTTTTAATTTTGTCGATTTAAACTCTGACTCTGACACATTGAACAGCTGAGAGAACGGCCTGTGGCGTGAAAAATGGGAGGAAATCAGATTCAGCTCCCTGAGGTCAGCTCAGGTCATTCAGAGTAACTGAGTCGCTGAACAGGAGGAATCTTCTGTGTTTCAGGAGGTTGGTGCAGGAGATCCTGTCAGTTCAGTCCAGTGAGGACCAGACACTGTCCAGGAAGGACGACAGCGTCGACCTTCATTCTCATCACGTCACAAGCCGAAAAAACTGCTGCTGACGACTTCCTGATGACTCCAGTTCAGTGGTTCCAGCAGCTCTCCGCCTCATCGTGCCTCCATCTGTGTGGCTGTTCTGATCGTTCTGGACTCTCGGTCATTCTCGTTATTTTGCTCCTGCTGGCGCTGACTGAAACACCGCTGCATGTTACTGTGTTTAATATATTTTCACGTTTTAAATGAAAAATCATTTCAATGCAGTGGTTCTAGGGTTCTTGTACATAAATTATTTTTTTGCATTTTTTTGTAAAAACATATTTCAAAACACATCAGTCACAGACCATCCTTCTGATTTACAACAAGAGCAAATAGGAACTTATTTCCATTTGACAAAAGATAAATGTCAAAATGTCACATCATTGAAAGTTTAACCAACATGGTAATTTTGGTTGGTTAATATTTGTTTTCAACATTTACAAGTAAAAAAACAACACACACAAAAAATCTTCATCAGCAAATAACACGTAGAGCAGTGTTGTTTAGGAAGTATTTTGCTTTGCTGAGGACTGAAATACTTCTGGATATTTTAAATTGAACATGTTTAATGTGACTTTTCCAACAGATCTTTTCATTGATTTTCATCCCAGAAACTTTATTCTGTAACTGTCTCGACTTTTACACCTTCTGTGGTAACTTTAGAGTAGGGCTGTCACGATATCAAATTTTCTCTTCTCGATTATCATGGGCAAAAAACATCACGATAACGATATTATCACGATATCAGCAAAACTGTAACTAATAATGGTTCAAACATTCAGATTCATCTTTAATTTTATTTTTGTTTGTTTTCTCTCTTTTCCCAGATGAATTACAGTCAGAATACCTGTCAAATGAGGTGTTGAAACAATATGAGAACAGTAACTGTACATCTGCATACCAAAAGTGGAGTTACACTCAACTAATTAAAATCTGATGAACTGATTAACAGAGGATCCACAGCAGAGGCATCATTTACGTCGGGTTGGTGGGTTATGAAAACGCTCGGGCCCTGTTGGGGTGAAATCCTGTCCCACCACCACACTGCCGAGGATTTTTGTTTAACTCCGAGGCGGATTGAGCAGCAGCTGCTTCTCTCCAGCCAGAGGCGCCGCTACTGGCTAAGGCCCCGAGCTGAAGGGGGTCCCGAGGGACGGCTGACATCAGTCAATTTCAATGACAAATTAAAGGCGCTACACTAGACGCTGCAACGACAGCGTGTCGAAAATCCCCCGCATGGGGCCCTTTTCAGAGTACTCACCGGTTAGTTGCTAGAAGGGGGCCGGCGGAGAAGATGGCGGATATCAGCGACACAACTTGAAACCGCCCGGACACATTACAATGACACGTCTGGAACCCACCTAATGGGGCCCCACTGCTACCCGGCTAGCTTCAATGTGCAGTCAGTGTTGCTAAACACACTTTTTTCGGGTGAGGATAGAGCGTCTCGCTGTTGTTGTCGGCCACCGCCGACATGTTTAGTTCACTCGTGACGCTCGATAACTGGGAGCCACGCTAGCTAGGAGCCGTGGGGGGGGGGGGGGGGGGGAGGGCTGCAGGAGGGAGACGGAGCAGGGCGGAAGAACAGGATTTTGAAAATACACTTCAACACATTTCAAGTGGCTCTAGATCCTCTTTACGATATTATCATGTGCGCATTTTGAACACGATATTGAAATTTAATTTTTTTAATACCACGATTATCGTCAATACCGGTTTACCGCGACAGCCCTACTTTAGAGTCATGACTCCCCTTACGACTTCCAAAAAAAACTATTTTTATCTAAATTTAGTGATCGTGTAGTTGAATCCAACCACTTTCTTTAAAGGCATATTCGAGTCCGTCGATTTCGTGCAACATGGCCGATTTGCCATTTTTGGAGCACTGCGCATGCGCGGCTCCCTCCATGAGGACTGTGGGAGCTCGCTCGTCAGCCGCATGTCAGTTTGTTTACATCCGCGCAGCTGGAGCGTCATTTTTCCGCATAGGATTAAAACACATTTGTAATCATGTCGGACTTTTCTTCCAATCATACATCAGAATACGATCCGTAAAGTAGAGTCTTACGTGTTTATGCAACAGAAACACATCTGAATGGGATAATCAGCAGGTTACCTGTCCAGCAGAAACTTCCCCACGTCGTGATCAGTCCTAAATCCCTTTTGTGCTTTGAACGTCCGCCACCTCGCAAAGGAATCTCCCAGTAAAACACGGGTTTTGCCTTCTTTTCTATGGCCTTTCTTCTATCCTCTGCCATTTCAAACAATGTTCTTTTTTGTTGGCTAAGCATCTTCGGAGGCGTTCGTGGGAGGAGCAAGCCGCTTCTGAATAAGGCGCGATGATCGCTCCCACTGCATCACTTCCTAAACAAAGCTCTGCGCATGTGTGGCTCGAAACCAGGCGGCAGAGGCGGCGACTCGACATGATACGTCATCACACAAACGCGTTCCCACATTGATTGGCATTATGACTGCCCAATTACGAGTTGGAACCATACAATTCTGATTGGTTCTAAGGATCCTCCAGTATACCTTTAATTTCTTCAGTTAATTTCTAAATTCTTTTGCTCCGTGAGCTGCTCTAAACTCTCCTCTGGGCAGAAAATATTTGTGTCATCAGAAAATAAGATAAGCTTTAGTATGAATAAAAGAAAACTCTTAATTTAAAACATTACTGACATGTCAATAATGAATAAAAAGGATGAATCAAGGTGAATAAATGTTTTGGGCCCCATACTGACCCCTGATGGACACCACAAACAATGTCCAAGAATGAACACAAAATCTCCCACCTTCACAAACTGTTGTCTGTTGCTACAATAACTTTTCACGCTGTGGTTTATTGATCAATATTCCATGACTTGTTGTGTCAAAAAGATTTTCATGTCGATAAACACTCCATCTACACACTTCTTTGTTTCTGTGGACTTGCTGATTTTTAATGCCCATGATGTGGATCTTTGTGATCAGTCAAGAAATGTATTCAGTCTGTGAATTAAAACCTTTCTACAATTTTGAAAAATTGTGGGAGGAAAGAGACAGACCTGTGGTTCCTGATTTGGTGTCTGTCTCCAGTTTTGTTCAGTGGAATTACTTTATAGTTTTCATTTCCAATTTCTTTAGTAGTGATAAATCTTCATTGACGTGACTGCAATTTAAATGCAGTAAATAAAATATCAATTTGATGCACTTGTCCCCAAACTGCTCACATCAGTCTCATAGGTTCATAATCATTTCAATTAGATTCAAAATTACATTTATTTGATTTTTTTTAACATGTAGGTTGAATCTGCAGTTCAGCCCTGATCAGTCTGTCTGTTCAGTTAAAATGACAGTAAAAACAAGAACAGCACAACGCCAGGACCAATCATGACCTTTCACCTCTTTCACTTCCAGTGTGCTTGATCAGTATTTTTTTTTGTTAGTTTCTTTTCTTTTCTTTTCTTTTCTTTTCTTTTCTTTCCTTTTCTTTTCTTTTGAGTGTTTGACAATGTTTTCATTTGACTCCTGTGATGAAGGAAGGACTTCTGATTCTGTCCAGCTTGATCCATCCATCAGATTTGTCTCATTGAGTCTCTTGTCAGGACGATTGTCCTTTAAACACGTGTTAGTGGTGAATCTCTGGTCTCTTGCATTCACACACACATTCACTGCCTTTCCTTGAATAGATCATGATTGTTATCTTGTCTTGTTTGCTCCTTTCACTGGTTGAACATGATCTATATGCTGCACAACACTGCCCCCCACAGGTCATCATCAGTTTTACTTCGTTTGCTAATACATCTTTAAGCACTCAAAAACGGGACAATTCCCGTTGGGCCGGTGTGATGCTCGGGCCGCTGAGTCGGTCTTCACTTTTATCGTTGTGCCGGTGTTAAGAAATCTTCAAGCTGCTACTGACTGTGTGTGTGCTTTTATGTTGAAGGGGTGCTCTTATTGTTGAAGACATCCACACTTCCTTCCTGCTCCGAGTTCAGCTGCAGATCCGTTCATGGTGATGGAGCAGTCAGTGACGGTGTATGTCCTGCTCCAAATGATGTTAAATAAATGTGATAAGCATCTTCTGTTCTGTTGTGTAGCTCCTCGCTGTATTTCTGTTGCTGAAATTGTCCGTTTTTGCTCGTTAGCATTATAGTGAGTTAGCATCTTGAAGCTAACTGTGTGAGTGTGTATTGGCTGTTCGTGTCAGGTTCTATCTGCTTCATATGTTTATGAGTTCAGGTTGAGTCCCGTTTGATTTCATTCCTTTCACTGTGTTTATTTACTCCACTGAATGCAGCAGTACACAGTGTTAGATTACTAGAGAGAGATCACGGTATTTCCAGTGGTTTTCTTGGTGACTGTGGTCCCAGCTGTGTTGAGATCATTCACCAGCTCCTCATGTGTCGTTCTAGGCTGATCTCGAACCTTTCCCATGATCACTGAGACCCCGCCAGGTGATGTCTTGCAGGAAGCCCCCAGCCGAGGTCGACTGACAGTCATGTTGTTCTTCCTCTTCTGAATAAGAGCACCAACAGTCGCCGCCTTCTCATTCTGCTTCTTACTGATAGTTTCGTTGCCCATTCCAGCCTCTGTAGGTCAACAGTTTTGTCCCTGACATCTTTAGACAGCTCTTTGGTCTTGCCCGTGGTGGAGATGCTGGAGTGTCACTGAGCCTGTGGGCAGGTGTCCTGTCGGCAGGCTGCAGTGATTTCGGGGGGAGTCAGGCCCACGTGGATAAAGGGGGGTCTGGTCTGCTTCGGTCTGGATCATCCTCGGGCCGCGGGGAGGAGACAAAGCCGTGGGCGCTGCGCAGCGCACTCTGTTGTTGAGAAGGGGAAATCCACCAGCGGAAAGAGGAAAAACAGACGGTCTGGAAACACCTTGGCCAGCAAGGCGGCTTTTTCTCTGCGCCTGTGGCCTGGTTCTTTGTAAATCCTCTAATAGTGACCGGTATTCCATTAAAAGCTCGTCTCCTTTAATGACCGGTGCGTCTTTGAAGAAAACTCATAAAAGCCGCCTCCCAATATAAGCTTGTTTTTTTTTTTTGTTTTGTTTTGGGTTTTTTGTCTTTTCTTTTTTTCTGTGAAGCGCTACGGCGCTGTCCTGACAGTAGTCTGTGCTACAGCGCCAGTCTTCCTTGAATGGCGACTGTGTTTATTACACACGTCCGGTAAAAATGGCGGAGGGACAGAAAACATCAAACTCGATGTTGAAATTTAATTTTTTCCACATCGATTGAAAAAATAAAATCGAATTATTCTAATTAATTCGATATATCCCTCAGCTCTAAACTGCATTACTGTCAAAAGCTCTTTCTGCTCTTTTTGAAAATTTTAAAATACAAGCCTCTCTCTTATACATGCCTCCTTCCATTAAAAGCCTGGTGCAGCTACAGCTGAGACAAATAAGAGGCCCGGCTACTGTAAGAGGATTCACGGTATGTGTGAAGCAGGCAGGACTGGCCGACAGTATGCTTCAGAATCAGAATCAGAATCAGAATCAGAATAGTCTTTATTGTCATCGCAACAAGTTACCAAAGTTACAAGTTACAACGAAATTGCTGGAGTTTTAAAGACGCCCAGGCAGCCAATTACGGCGCTCCGTCTTGAAAAAGAAACAGAGTTAAAGGAACTCAGACAGAAATTTGGGTGGGGGGGGGGGGGGTAAAAAAAAAAAATAATACGTCAATTCAGATCTGGGTTCCAAAACGGAGTCGTGATTAGAAGTGAGAGACCAAAAAAAAGCCAACCTGCGCACAAATACAGCGAGACACGTGAGACAAGCTGCTATCAGACTAACGGATCAGCGGTCGCAGCTTCATCGTCAGCAACACGCCTTCACCACTAGGGGGCAGCAGAGAGGTGTAGTGGAGATGTTGAGAGTGGGGAGGGAGTGTGTGTGGTGTGTGTGTGGCATTTCAGCTCATCCGTCCATGCAGTGTGTGTGGTTTGGCCCGCCTCCCCTCTGCGCTCCAGCTCGGATGGTCGCTGCTGGACGGCCTTGAACGAAGCGGTCCAGAGGTGAAGCTGGGTTGGCAGTGGCGTGGGCAGCTGGGAGAGAGAGAGAGGGAAGATAGAGAGAGCAATCAGTCTGTCCTTGAATCTTCAGGGAGATTTGTTTAGTCTTCCAGGGCTCCCGACTCAAAGGAGCCGTTTGACCTTCCTCTGCTCGGTTCTCCACATTTCAGACAGAAGCTGGTTTAACCCTCTCGGCGATGGTGACATCTGACTTGCGTCTCAGTCGTCCATAACCCAAATTGTCCACCTTTCAAAAGAGTTCGCTCAAACGGTCAGTCTCAGCTTTTGCCTGTTGATTTGAAAAGACCGTCCTCCCTGGACGTCTTTTGTGGCGGCGGTCTTCTTAATCCTCCAGAGGATCAGGTCGCAGCACGAGCCAATCAGCAGCAGGCCGATCGTCATAAATCCGAAAATGTAATCATCCACAATGACCTCGACGGACAGGGGTGCCAGGTATGTGACCCCCTCCACTTCTCCCGGGCGTCCATCACATACCCAGCATGCCGAGTCCCGTCCGGACAGGAAGTCCCCCGCTCCTCTGCTCTTCGTTGAAAAACTCGTATCAACTGAATAGAGAGACCAGCTGATCAGCTCCACGGTTGATATTTGGTTTGTTCGAGAAACTAAGTCAAGTGATTCCTCCAGAAAAACAGATGAGACAGAGAGCAGCAAGCAGAGACGAGAGGGAGGGAGAAGCAGGTAGGGAGTGATAGAAAAGCGTCCGCCTCCTCCGAGAGCCAGCGAAAGAGTCCGGCCATCTACGAGACCCCAACACCTCCATTGTACTTCCTCTATGTAACCCAAGTTTTTGGCAGTTTTTTCATCCGTTTCTGTGCTCAGATGTTTGCTGGTTAAATGCTAACACAAATCCGTCATGAGTCTAGTCTCATTGATTAAGAAATAAAAGACCAACGAGAACAAAATGATTAGTTAAAAAAAAAGTCTCTGTGGGGTCTGCAGAGCCACATGTGGCTCCAGAGCTGCAGGTTCAACGCCCCTGAGCTAATCACAGTCCATTGTGAAAGCAGGTTTTTACACTCATCTGTATCTAACAGTCAAAGTGATGCAACAGTGATCCTATCTTTGTGTTCTGAGTTCAGAGTTTTCACAATGTCTTCATTTTCCAAGCAGGCGTGGTTCCTGTCATTGAAGTATTTTTGACTCCAGCTACTTCCTTCCGAACACAAAGGAAAAACAGATCCTGGGAGCCCGTCTGCACACAGCTGGAGCTACGATCATCACTTCTCAGCTGATCTGAGGCAGGTTTCAGTCTCAACACTTTTTGTCCAGTTCTACGGTGTGAAGACTCATAAATAGCATTTCCTGAGCTGAAGGTTGAACTTTGATCAGCTGAAATCCCCCAGTGGTGGACTGAAGAGCACAAAGACATGAAGGAGCATGTGATGAAAATTGTGATCATCGGCGACGCGGCAGTAGGGAAGACGTCTTTTGTACATCGATACGTCAACGGACAGTTCAGCCAGACATACCTGCCGACAATGGGAGGTAAGGCTGAGTGAAATCACTCTTCCTCTTCTGGAAATCACAGAATCTCTGTTCTGTCTTCAACCTTAATCTAATTAAACGGTTACTCTGCTCTTTTACAAGGACAGGAACAAATTCTGCTCCACACAGCCTAGTTCAGTCTAAGACACACTGACAGTTTTCACACACCTTGACAGCACAGACATTTGAGTCGTTTACAAAAATAGAATAAAATAAAAACCTCTGTGAAACAGCAACAAAGTTGTAAACATCTTTAAAGGTGCATTAAGGAGTTTTACAACCTTAAAAATACTTATTTTCCACCATAAATATGTTACACATTTTTAATGATGTGTACAATGTGCCCTGACATATTCATTACCAGTACCTCTAACAGCGCTAAATTGTCACTTGACAGTCACAGTGCCGGTCCGGCACCAAAAGTTTTTGGGGGAGAATTTGAAAGGAATGACGTAATGCACGCTTCGGCTGGTTACTCCGGTTACTCCGGTTACTCCGCCAGATGCTTAGTGAGCAACAGCTGAGCAGGATCTTCCAGAAAGTCAGAACAGACTGGCTTCTAGCACTGCCACAGCTCCACACAGACTCCACCAGGTAGAAGAAACTTACATTTTACTTGAGCGCTGCTAAATGAGCGAAGACGGAGTCCCCCTCTTCCGTGCACGGGAGCCACAGGGACGAGTTTTTCACTAAGCTGCGTTACGCCCAAGGCCTGCAGGGGGCGCTGTTTCGCATAAAACGTGCAAACTCCTTAAAGCACCTTTAAAGCTGGTGTCCAGAGTTTCCGTTCGTTTCCAACGTATGTATCATTTTTCAACAGAGCTTCAATGTGTCAGTCTGGTTCATACTACAATATAATATTAACATAAAGCAATGTAAAAATTTATTTATGAGCCCCGCCTTCGTCTCATAGACCCCTATGTTATCCGAAAAAGCGCCGGTCAGCGTCAGCCAATAGATTTCGAGCTTCCGTATTCTCGTGTTGTCAATCAAAGTGTGGAGCAGCCAGAGAGCACGGCCGCTCGCCCAGCAGAGGAGAGTTAGCTCCGCAGCAGCCGCCCCGCTTACCTCAGATATATCCACCGTCTGCTGAACATCCACCGTAAACAGCTCAACATGGAGGATGCTGCAGGACTTGGAGGCTCTCATTTTCACGACAGATAATAGCGTGCACAATTAAAGGGGCGTGGCTTGGTCGCTCATGAAAGCAGAAGGAGGGCGGAGCCTCCAGACATTGGATTAAAAAAAAACCTCTCTCTTTCAAAACTCCGGACACGAGCTTTAAGCAAAAATATCAAATATTAAAAATGAAAAAGCAGGTGTTCTAGTACCTGAGTTGTTCACTAAAATATAACAATAAATAAAAACCTTTGTAAAACAGCAGCAAAGCTGTAAACATATTTGAACAAAAATATTAAATATGAAAAATAAAAGAGCCATGTCTATTTGGAAATAAATGATAAAGGGGATGTGTCCCCTCACATTTTATGGGATGCCTTTAAGGCTGTTCTGAGAAGTAAAATTATAGCAATATCCTGCTATTAAAAAAAAAGATAAGAAACAAGAAATTGGTAGAGTTCCAAAGTAAATTAAAAGAATTAGAGAAAAAACATCTAAAGAAAACAGCACAGGATTATTGGAGGAAATCACAAAACGAGAAATGAAATTAATATTTTGACTACGCATAAAACTAAAATAAATCTATTGTTTCTAAAACAAACATACTATGAAGGAGGACCTCAATCAATGAAAGTTCTGGGAACTTAAAAAGTAAACAGCACAGAACACAATTCACAAAATTCATGATCCAGTGACAAAAGCAATAAAAACTAAACTCAACGAAATACTGGGAGCATTTCAAACATTTTATGAGACTCTTAAGTCTGAGAAGATGGAGTGCAGCACAGCTGAAATAGACAGCTTTCTAGATTCTGTGAACTTACCAGTCTTAAATGAGGAAGAGAATCAAATAATAACTGAAGTCATAACAAAGAGAATTAAAAACCACAATAAGTAAACTCAAACTAAATAAATCAGCAGGATCTGATGGATCTACAACTGAATGGTATAAAGAGTTGTACCAGGGCCTTAAAAAGGCACAAACACCACCCAGCTGGGAGGAAGCAAAAATATCAGCCGTTCCAAAAGAAATTAAGGAGAAATTAGAACGTGGACCGTATACACCAGTATCAGTTCTTAAACAGACTATAGGTTGTTCACTTCCATCACGGCGAGAAGATTAGAAAGGTTTCTACCCAATCTGATACACAACAACCAGGCAGGCTTTATTAAAGAGCGTCAAACACAAGCAACATTCGACAAACATTGCAAATTACTGATCATATACAAAAGAATAAAATAGCGGCAATGGTAATTTGTATTAAATTAAATTAGTACTAAATAAATTTTACTTTGTTACTTACTTACTTGGGCAGCACAATTAAAGCCCATCCTATGCTGGTGTAATCCCTCATATGATGCAAAATGGAAAAACACTGAAGAAGGCCTGACCTCCACTCCCATACAAGCACTGACAGCCGGTAGTAGCCTGCAGGACATTATAAAGGATCAAGCTAACACTTGAGACATGGAAAACAGTAATAACAGACAATAAATCAGAAGAGGATATTGTGGTCCTTAAGTGGTGTGCGTATGATTCAGTTTCCTCCAAATAAATCAGATAAAAGATTCTAGGAATGGACAGATAAAGGACTAAGTGCAGTATGTACAATAATAGAGGAAAACACACGACTCAGTTTTGAAAGGATTAAAGAGAAATATAGTTAGAGGCGCAGGATTTGTACACATACCTGCAGCTGAGACAGTTCATCAGTGACAAAATAAATTATGTATCAGGATCCAGTAAACAGTTTCTAGGCCTGTTTAAATGGGCTTATGGTTCAAATAAAGATAGAGGGATAAACTCAGGGCTATATAAAGGGCTGATAAACATGAAAGCACATCCAGCTCTATACATTAAAACCAAATGGGAAGTGGAGGGAGGAATATCTCTGACGGAGGAAGAGCGGGCAACTATCTGGAAATATCAATGGAAATGTAGCAGCTCACAGAGTTGAAGAGCGTTTGGATGGAAAAGGCTGATAAGATACTTCATTACACCCTATCAAAAATCCCGCGATAAAGATTACTCCTCAGCCTGCTGGAGAAAATGTGGAAATAAATGATTATGAGTTCATGTGTTTTGGGACTGCTGGGTTATTAAAACTTATTGGAAAGAGATACAGAATGCAATGCAAGAAATGGAATTTTGGGGAATTACCAAATTTTGGAAAGTAAAATTTTATTTTTTGGACTCATGCCTGAAGAATGGCCAAAGAGAGATAAATATTTGTTCAACATTCTTTCAGTTGCAGGAAAACAGGCTCTCTCAGGAGAGCCCAACACTGAACCTGTGGATGGACATCACAGTGGACATGTCCAGGATGGAGAGACTTACTGCAGATATGAATTACAAAACGGACTGGTTTCCCTCACGATGGAAGAAATGGGTGGACTACATATCATCACACAGGCCCGTCTAGGATTATGTTAAATTTGGATATTAATTTATGTGTAGCGATAACCATACCTCAATCTCTACATGCTCATGTTTTTTTTCCGAAATGCTTTTCTTTCTTTTTCTTCCATCTTTTAATTTTCTTTATTTATGTTCACTTCATACAAAAAAGGGACATTCATATGTAAGATCATATATGCTTCTGAATCATTATTTATTGAATGTCAATAAAAAGTAAATTTAAAAAACAATACAAAGAAAAGAGCAGGTGCATTAGTCCTCTGAGTTGTTCACAAAAATATAACACTAAATTAAAAAAAAAACTCTGTAAAACAGCAGCAAAGTTGTAAATATCTTTAAACAAAAATATGAAATATGAAAAATAAATATATGAACGTCTGTACTATCCCCATGAGGTTTTTAAAAATACAACTTACAATAAATTCAAATAGAAAAGAACACAAGAAAAACTTGTTATAAACTAAAGTGAACTTGTAAATGGCATGTAATAGCAGGATGGTTTTGATTCACAACATTTCCTGCCTTTCTGACAGCATATTAAAGTCCGAGCAGAGCTGTCCCAGGAGGAGGAGGACAGCTGTTCCTGCAGCTGTGTTGTGTCTGCAACTCGCCCACCTTCCTGACTCAGCAGTTCCCCACTTGGTCTCATAGGGTTTTGGCCAAGAATACCAGTTTATCCACCAGTGCAGGCTTGAGACAAGAACGTTGGCAAGTGACAATGTTCCCACTTGTACTGAAAAGCCTCCGCGATGGGGAGCTTGTAGCAGGAATGCACAGATACTTGCAGGCAAGCTTGGCGAGCCGTGGAAAGTTCACTTGGCAAGTTTTCCACCATGCAAGTGCATCTTCATCTTTGTCTTTGAAAGGTGTTAGCAGGTAGTTGTTGAACTCTGCTTCCACAGACTCCCTTGGGGTCAGAGAGAAGGCGCCTGCTGCTTCCGCTCAGCTCTGTAACGACTTGAAGAAACGTTCTTCGCCTGGGGCGGGTCAGCAGCTGCGGGATCCTCTTCAGTGCTGCAGCTTGGTGTCTCCTGGGCCTGGCTCTCCATCAGCTCTGTGGTCACTCTGGCCTTGACTTGAGGCTTTTTGTCTGCATCGATTAAGTCCATCTTGAACCGGGGTTCTAAACAAGATGCAATATCTAGCAGCTCCTGAGTAGCTTCGTCTTCATATTTCTCATTGATGTAGTCCAACATCTCTTTTTTTCAACTTCTTGGTCAGGTCTGTGTCTTCATCTTGCCCTTGCAGAAATTCTGTGTTGAAGAAGAACTGGCTTGACACAGGAGACACTGACGTAGTCTTCACCTGAAAAGGCATTAGTGAAGTCCAGCAGTGGGCCCAGCGACTTACTGACAGATCCCAGTACATCTATGTCTCGCCAGTTTGGGATCAGACACCTTCTTATCCTCAGACAGGACCTGAGCTAAAGCTTTCTGTTGCTCTAGGACCCAAATTGTTCATTTAATCCCCTGGTATATTAACTTACCAACTGCAAGATACAGCTGGTGTGTGAAGCACTGCAGCCTGGTCCACTTGTTCAAGGCAGCTGCTCTCACCATGTTTGCAGCGTCGTCTGTCGTCACACAGACCAGACGTTCCTCATCCCGGTTCCAAGAAGCCACAGCTTCTCTCAGCCCCGCTGCAATGTTCTCACTTGTATGAACATCCGGGGAAAATACAGTTTGCAAACAGCGACTTTTGAGTTCAAACTTCTCATCAATGAAGTGGATGGTCAGACTGATGCATGGTGCTGTTGTCTGCCTGGACCTCAAGTCCGTTCTAACTGCATAAGGTACTGCTTGCAACAGCTCATCTTCAGCGTTTACCTTCTGTTTATGGGCTATATGCACAGCTCCATTACTTCCTAAAGTTCAGACAGCACCTTTATTTCCTGTGTTTCATGATAGGATGAACTGATTAATCCAGGTGTGTCTCACCTCAGCAAATCGCCTTCAGCTACGTCACCATTATAAAGATTTGTTTTTGTCTGTTTGTTTGAACGTAATGCATCTTTCACTTCCCTTTTCAGTGGATTTTTCTGTGAAAGTGCTGCGGTGGTCAGAGAAAGAGACAGTCAGACTGCATATCTGGGACATTGCAGGTAGGAGACACTTTTTCAGTGAACTGATGGATGAGCGAATGGAAGACATGCTCAACTTCCTGTCCTCCGTTCAGGCCAGGAGCGTTTCGTCTCCATGACCAGGGTCTACTACAAAGGGGCTCTGGGCTGCGTTGTGATGTTTGACGTCACCAAATTGTCCAGCTTCCTGAAGTGTCACCACTGGAAACAGGACCTGGATAACAAGGTGATGCTGCCCAGCGGAGCTCCCATCCCCTGCATCCTGCTGGCCAACAAGGTGAAGCAGAGTGTTTCACTCATGAATGATGAATCAGGAAACCCTTCAGGCTGTTAATAAATGAGCAATGTTCCACTGGGATGCTACAAAAACACCTTCAGTGAAGTCATTGACCAACACTGGTTTATACGTATATCGTCCATACTCGTCTTTTTGTTCCAGTAGCCAACTCCTCATCAGGGTGCACTGGTTCCACAAACCTTGTTAACCCAGGCGACGTTCGAGCTGGTGTGACTCCATGTGTGACGCTCATTGTTGAGGTATAGGCATTCAGTTCACAGGGCCTTGAGCTGTGCACAAAGTAAAGGGTTCCAAAGCCACCATCCAGGACGAAACATCATCCCTCCCAGAATGCATCCATAAAATGGGCCGCGGTGACAACCTGCTCAGCGAGTGCCTCAGACAAGGGAAACCCCGTGAGGAAGAGGAGTCAGAGTAGGGATCATGGAAAGACAAACCCCTACAAGACATGGACCACTGTTGGGACTCGCGGTTACACGAAAGAAACTGTTCATTTGCCATGACTGCTGTGTGTGTGCTCCAAGACACACACACACAGCAGGGGGGAGGTCTGCCCCTTCCCCCCACCCTCACTGGAGGTACGCATTAGAAACTGGAGCCAAGTTTCAAAGCCCACCTCTGAGAGGTGGTAATGAACTGTGATTCCAAAGGGACAGGAAGGGTCCTGGTCCCACAGCCGGCTAGCCAGCACTGCTAACGGCTAACAAAGGAAGGAGCCCTCCGACAAAGGCCTGACCTAGACTGGCATCCAGCATCCAGTCTTCCCACCAAAGGCCACCAGAACAGGCAAGAGGAAGACAGCGTCTACTTTCACAAACTGTTCTTTGAGACTTCCCCAGGCGAAGCGACCAGTTCCTTCATCCTGCAAGCAGGATCTCCACACTCCAGCCATAAGCACATGGCGCACTGGAGTAGAGCCAAGCCAAGCTTCAGCAGTCAGCTCCAGCGTCTGACTGCCACCCGGGCCCCGGATCCACTCCTCCAGCCCATGACAAGGACAGGGCGGAAAAACCACGGCAGGAACGGTTCTTCAAGCCTTCAACACCTCCACCTTCTACCGCTGCACAGCAACAGACAACGTTAGCAGGAGCCTGCTAACCGGAGACAAAGAGCAGCCACCTGGCTAGCACCGAGCAGCTGGTTAGCACCGATTAGGTGGTTAGCACCGAGCAGCTGGCTAGCACCGAGCAGCTGGCTAGCACCGAGCAGCTGGCTAGCACCGAGCAGCTGGCTAGCACCGAGCAGCTGGTTAGCACCGAGCAGCTGGTTAGCACCGAGCAGCTGGCTAGCACCGAGCAGCTGGCTAGCACCGAGCAGCTGCCTACTTCAGAGCGACTCTTCCTCCAAAGACCATGGAACGTGGTGACTATCTGGGCTTTAGCATAGACAGGTTTTGCCAAGCGTAGAACTGTTTGCTTTCATGATGTGTGGATTTAAATAAGATTGTTTTCCGGTTTTGATGAACTGAGGATAAGTTAACAGTCTATAAGATAATGATCACTTCGCTTCACCCAACGCCGGGTTTGCAGGTTAATCTTTGATACTGAACTGTAAGGCTTCAGCCTCCAGCATCACACCAAAACATCACCTGGTTAATCCAACATCGTCCACCTGGTCGGAGGAGATGGACAACACACGTCATGGAGACTCTTTTTGAATTGGCTTTTACAAAGTTGCACTTGAGAGAGGAAACAGGCCCCGCCCCCTCTCAAGCTCTCTTTTCTCACCGAGCACATGTGGACAGCATATTCCTCTGATCCACCATTTTAACTGTAGTCTTCGGCTGGCCACCATTTTGATCTGTAGTTCCATCACTCAGTCCTCCATCCCATCTCACAACCCCCCCCCCCCCCACACACACACACACACACACACACGTACATTCATACAAACACGACTTGTATAGATATTCTAGATAGAATTGTGTGTTTGGTTCTGCTTTATTGTTAATAAACATCATTTTTGGGATCATTTGTGTCGTTAGTTTCACAGTTATGAATGGAAGAATTCTTCAGGTTATACTGTTAAAATTTGGTAATTGTTAATAATTTAATTATCAATCTGAAATCCAAATTAATAGTTTCACCAAATTTATGAGACTGATTACAACGAATTGGCTCTTTTCCTACGAAACGTAGGTGGTGCCCCGAGGTTATCTGATCAAATCTTTGATAATCATGAATTGTTACTGATTGCCAAATTCATTAAGTTGAAATTCCAACATTAACGAACATTACTGGTGCGAAACCCGAACTTCACCGACAAACTGAAGAAGTGGTTGGCATAGAGAGAAGGTACCAGTGGCTGGAAAAGGCCGGACTGAAAGACAGAACAGAGGCTCTGATCATGGCTGCACAAGAACAGGCCCTAAACACCAGATCAGCAGAGGCTGGGGTGGAACTAGACCAGACCCCAGGAGCAGACTGAGACAGGAAGCCCCGGAAACAGTACAGACCATCACAGCAGGGGGCAAGATGCTGGCAGGAAAGGCAGACATGGAACACCATAACCAGGATGAGGCATAAAGTACAGAAACATCTGTGGCGAGTACGGACTGGAGAACCCAGGGAACACCCCCGAAAGGGGTGGAGAACAACCAAGTCAAGATCCTGTGGGACTTCAAGATTCAGACTGACAAACTGGTGATAGAGGATCAGCCTGACATGGTGGTGGTGGAGAAACATGAGAAGAGAGCAGTAGTGATGGATGCAGCAATCCCCAGTGACAGAACATCAGGAAGAAGGAACAGGAACCGCTGGAGAAGTACCAAGAAAGAGAGAAAGAGCAGCTGGAGAAAATGTGGGCTGTGAAGGCAACAGTGGTGCCAGTGGTGATGGGGGCACTAGGGGCAAGAACCCCCAAGCTGGATGCATGGCTCCAGGAAATACCAGGAAGAACATCTGAGATCTCTGTCCAGAAGGTTGCAGTGCTACGAACAGCTGAGATCCTGCAGAACCCTCCAGCTCCAGAGGACACGATCTTGGAGGGACATACCGCCCAGGAAGGGCCAGAACACAGTTTTGGGTTTTCTTTTTTTTACATATCCAGGCGACGTTCAAACTGGTAGGACTCTATCGGTCTGTGTATGACTCATTGTTGAGGTACAGGGATCCAGTGCAAAGGGCCTTGCCCAGGAGCCCACGTGGCAGGTTCAATAAAACAGTCTTTCAGACAGCATCAGGTGATAAAGAGCAGCTTGACTCAGAGGTTTCAGTGATGGTCCTGAATGACTCAGCTGCCCTTCTGCCCCGTCTGTCCACAGTGTGACCTTCCTGAGCGGGTGGTGACAGCAGACAGCATCGCCGAGTTCAGCAAGAACAACGGCTTCTTCACCTGGATGGAGACCTCAGTCAGAGACAACAGGAACGTTGATGAAGCCATGAGGTTCAGTCCTTGGTCCATCTTTTATCGTCCGTCGTGGTGAAGAAGTCATAAAATACAGCAGATTTAACTGCTGCTGCATTCAGGCCCTGTTTACACGACATGTTCAGAGGATAAAGCAAAAGTTAAAGCTGAAATAAGAATCCCAGTTGGTGGTCTGTACATACACACACAGACACACACACTGTACATACACACACACACACACACACACACACACACACACACACACACACACACACACACACACACACACATATGCGCTCAAAAACATGTTTTGAATTTTCCTTTCAGAAAACTTTCACATTCACATGGCAATGGTTGGAAGCTGAAATGCCAGAAAACCTGAAAACAACATCATTTTCTTGTTGGGCCACTAGTTGGTGCTGTTTATGGAACCACACACACACGCCGCAGAGAACAATACACTGTCGTGTAAACGGGGTGAAACTGTGCTCTTTATGTGATTACATGATGTGTGACAGTAGTACTCAATAATGAATAGAATATGTTTAAAGGGATGGAAAACTCAATTTAGAGGCTTTTTTGCACAGAAATTTTAAATATGTTTGATTTGGGTCAGGTTCACACAAAAAAATTTGATAGTGTGTAATTCACACATGACTGTGACTCCTGACCGACAAATATGGTTCATCAACACTTTTTTTCTATACTCTCCTTTGATTGAGTGGCCAAAAAAGGGTTGAACAAAACATGAGATTAAATCAGATGGAGCTCCCTGAGGTCAGCTCAGGTCATTCACGGTGACTGAGTGGAGTCATGTCGCTGAACAGGAGGAATCTTCTGTGTTTCAGGAGGTTGGTGCAGGAGATCCTGTCGGTCCAGTCCAGTGAGGACCAGACACTGTCCAGCCTGGAAGACAGCGTCGATCTTCAGTCTCGCAAAGCCACAAAGCGAAAAAACTGCTGCTGACGACTTCCTGATGACTCCAGTTCAGTGGTTCCAGCAGCTCTCCGCCTCATCGTGCCTCCATCTGTGTGGCTGTTCTGATCGTTCTGCACTCTCGGTCATTCTTGTTATTTTGCTCCTGCTGGCGCTGACTGAAACACCGCTGCATGCTACTGCGTTTAATATGTTTTCACATCTTTTAAATGAAAAATCATTTCAATGCAGTGGTTCTAGGGTACTTGTACATAAATTATTTTTTGCCTTTTTTTGTAAAAACATATTTTAAAACACATCAGTCACAGACCATCCTTCTGATTTACAGCAAGCGCAAATAGGAACTTATTTCCATTTGACACAAGATAAATGTCAAAATATCACATCATTGAAAGTTTAACCAGCATGGCCACAGTAATTTTGGTTGGTTAGTATTAGTTTTCAACATTTACAAGTAAAAAACAACACAAAAAAAATTTTCATCAGCAAATAACATGTAGAGCAGTGTTGTTTAGGAAGTATTTTGCTTTGCTGAGGACTGAAATACTTCTGGATATTTTGGATTGAACATGTTTGATGTGACTTTTCCAACAGATCTTTTCATTGATTTTCATCCCAGAAACTTTTTTCTATAACTCTCTCGACCTTTACACCTTCTGTGGTAACTTTTAGATTCAGGACTCCCCTTATGACTTCCAAACAGCAGAGTTTTTTTTATCTAAATTTAGTGATCATGCAGTTGAATCAAACCACTTTCTTTAATTTCTTCAGTTCCAAATTCTTTTGCTCTGTGAGCTGCTCTGAACTCTCCTCTGGACAGAAAATATGAGTCATCAGCAAACAAGATCAGTTGCAGTGTGAAGAAAACAAAACTCTTTATTCCAAAACATTGACATGTCAATAATGAATTAAGAGTATGAATGATTCAAGATGAATAAATTGTTTTGGGGTCAATATTGACCCCTGATGGACACCACAAGCAATGTCCAATAATGAAGCTGAAAATCTCCCATCTTCACAAACTGCTGTCTGTTGCTCTAAAGCCGCGTTCAACGTCTCACGTTTTGGCTTCGAAAAACAGCAAAAGTTGAACGCGGGTCAATTTTGAGGTCCGACGCTGAACAACGCCGGGCTGAGGACACGCAGCATGTTGACGCAGCGAGTCTGTGGTGGGAAGGAGGGGCTTCCGGCCTTATTTCCTGTGTTTGCTTCGCATCACGGCTTGAACGAGTGGTATTTGCTTAATAAACTCCAACTACATTTCTTTGTTTCTGTGGATTTGCTGATTTTTAATGGCAGTGATGTGGATCTTTGTGATCAGTCGATAAATGTATCGAATCTGGGAATGGAAATTTTTCTACGATTTTGAAAAATTATGGGAGGAAAGAAACAGACGAAACACAGTTGCTGATTTGGTGTCTGTCTCCAGTTTTCTTTGATGGAATTAGTTTACAGTTTTCATTTCCAATTGTAACTACTTCCTGGTCAATTATAAGAGTCCACGCTTCTTACTGATGAAACATAGAATTTATTCTTGTGAACGCTGATGAACATCTTCATTTAACACCGTGAAAACTAAAATGAAGAGATAAAAATCTCAATTAATATATTTTCATGACATAAATCAGTCTCTGTAGTCAATCAAATACACTTCATTCAAAACAATATTTCTATGTGACATTTCAATCTAACATCTCAAGTTGGAAACACACATTAGTAACAGAATCAAATCAGTTCAAGCTTTTCATGTAAATAACATAAATCAACTTAAACAATCTTTACAGTGGCGCATGTGCAAGTGAGCATTTCACAGATTAACTGAAGAATACACAGAGATCAAATGGAAACGGATTACACCACAAATCATTTTAAACACTGAACAAAAGTTGCAAACAGAGAAACTTTACCGTGTGCGCCCTTGACCAGTTGAAGAGTTAAAATAAACTTCTCTTTTGCTCTTTTCTCTCTATCTTCTGTGTCTGTGTCACTCGTGTCTCTCTCATGTCTCTTTACTTCCTGTTTCTCACTCAGCGCTAGATCCACCTAGTGGTCAACAGGGGAACTAATGACCAGACATAAATGCATTTATGGTTTCATTTACACTCCCACCAATTACCCTTTGATTTATGTGCAAAATGTTCAAATATTGAGCATGACGTACCCCTAGCTAAATAAATCAATGGTAATTTCAATGGTGCGTTATGAGGCATTCATTCTAAGACACAAGGAGTCCTACTGTTTTCTACTAAAACAACCAACTTCTGGATAGGGCGTTCAACAACAGACAGCTTGCTGAGGCGTTCACCTCTTTTACCTAGCTTACGCACGCCTATCTGTATGGTAGCTTTGCGGACAAGTCCATCATCATCTTTGCATACATTCAAAACCCTTGCAAGCTTCCACTCACTGCGAGGAGCATCTTCTTGGACAATGACGATGTCGTCAACTTGCACATTCCGTTTTGGCTCATGCCACTTCTGCCGGAGAGTAATTGCAGCAAGATACTCTTTTCTCCATCTGCACCAAAATTGTTCTGACAGATACTGTACCCGCCTCCATCTTTTTCTGGCGTATACGTCCTCCTTGACGAATCTGCCTGGTGGAGGTAGCGGAACAGAGGATTTCATTGTTAGCAGATGATTTGGTGTCAGTGGTTCCAGACTTGTGGAATTGTTGATACTTTCCACAGTGAGAGGACGGCTGTTTACTATGGACATTGCCTCATAAAAGAACGTCCTGAGGGAGGCATCGTCCAGTCTTCCAGTGTTCTGTGCAAGGACTGAACTCAACACACTCCTCACTGTGCGTATCTGCCTCTCCCAGACACCTCCAACGTGACTTGCATCTGGGGTGTTCATTGAGAAATCACACTGACGTTCCACCAGGAATGCTGTCACTCTTTCTTCGTTCAGTTCTTTCAGGGCTCTTTTCAGTTCGTTCTTTGCTCCAACAAAGTTGGATCCATGATCTGACCGTATTTGCCTCACAGCTCCTCGAATGGCTATGAAACATCTTAAGGCATTAATGAATGCATCTGTCGTGAGGTCTTCAAGCATCTCTATGTGGACTGCTCTGGAGCAGAGACACGTGAAAAGCAGACCATATCGCTTTTGTTCCTTGCGGCCCTGCTTTGTGTAGAAGGGACCAAAACAATCCATACCGCAAAATGAGAATGGCGGTGCAGGCTCGATGCGATCTGTGGGGAGATCTGCCATTCTTTGCTGTTCTGTGGACCTTCGTGCTTTTCTGCAGGTAACACACTGTTTTATGTGACTGGCGACAGCTTTACTTCCTCCAACAATCCAGTAACCATTGGCTCTGATTTCATTGAGGGTTTGCCCCCTCCCTTGGTGTTGGGTCTTTTCGTGGCAGTAGCCAATGATGAGTCGTGTCACATGACCATTGCTTGGTAGGATTATTGGATGTCTCACATCAAAGGACAGGGATGCTTTCCTCAAACGTCCTCCTACTCTCAGTATGCCATCATGAAGCTCTGGGTCAAGCTGGTAGAGTGGGTGATTGCATGAGAGCTTTCCAGATTCCTGGCTCAGGATGAGCAGTTCTTCTCTGAAATAATTCTGCTGCACAAGCTTGATGAGTTTAAGCGAGGCTTTCCTTCTTTCTTCGACGTTTAAAGGTTGTGTCTTTGCAGCTCTCTCAACCAGCCGATGAATGCGTGCAACAACATTCACCACAGTAGTCCATTTTGAGAATCGTGACCATCGCTCCAGAAAACTGTCCTGTTCTTTGGTCAGTGTATTCAGCACCTGTGCTACCTTGACTTTGGGGTCTCCCACCAGCAGCTCTGATGTGCCCTGCTTGATGTCGAGCTCTCGTTCCCAAAGGAACTTGGGTCCTTGGAACCAGCTGGAGTTGATCAGCTCGGAAACGCTGAGGCCTCTGGAGGCGTAATCAGCAGGGTTCTCATTTGTGTCGACATAATGCCACTGTTGGGGGTTTGTTGTTTCACGGATTCTCTGGACCCTGTTTGCTACAAAGACGTGGAAACGCCGAGCCTCATTGCTGACATAACCCAGGACTACTTGCGAGTCAGTCCAGAAGTACTCTTCGTCAACCTTGAGCTCTAACTCCTCCTTCAGCATGCTGCTCACAGCAGCGGAGATCACGGCAGCAGTTAACTCGAGCCTCGGTATCGTGACAACTTTTGTGGGGGCAACCCTTGCCTTGCCCATTACCAAGGTGCAGTGTACTTTGTTCTCGCTGACAAATCTTATGTATGTGCACTGACCGTAACCTTGGCTGCTGGCATCTGAGAAGTGATGCAGCTCAGTTCTCAGGATCTTTCCAAAGTTTGCAGGAGAGTAACATCTTGGAATTTGTATCTTTTCCAGGTTCTTAAGGTCACTGACCCAGCTCTCCCACCTTGGCTTCAACTCATCGGGAAGTAATTCATCCCAGCCGACACCTTTCTGACACATCTCTTGAAGCACTTGCTTTCCTGTCAGGAGAAATGGAGCCAGGAACCCCAGTGGATCATACACGGAGGCTACGGTGGAGAGAATACCCCGGCGTGTCATTGGTTTCTCATCCAGTGAGACTTTGAAGGAGAAGACGTCCCTCTCTACATTCCATCACACTCCAAGTACTGTTTGGACTGGGAGATCATCGTGGCTTAGATCTACGTCCCTCACTTCTTTAGCTCTTTCACTCTCACAGATTGACTCAAGAACCATTCGTTCGTTGGAGATGAATTTGTGGAGACGTAGCTGGCCTTTGGCACACACAGCTTGAGCTTCTTCCACCAGCTTGATGGCTGTGTCCACAGACTTGATGCTTGTGATGCCATCATCAACATAAAAGTCCTTTTTGATAAAGTCAGCTGCCAAAGGGAATTCCTTCTCATTTTGGGTAGCGAGGTATTTCATGCCGTAGTTGGTGCACCCCGGAGATGAGGCTGCTCCAAAGAGATGGACCTTCATGCGATATTCTTTGGGCTCAGAATCCGTGTTTCCACCTTCCCACCACAAGAACCGCAGAAAGTCTCGGTCTTCCTCACTGACGTGAAATCTGTGAAACATCTTCTCAACGTCACACATCACAGCAATTGGATGCTTGCGAAATCGGCACAGTACTCCATTCAGTCCATTGATAAGATCAGGTCCGGTTAGAAGATGGTCATTCAAGGCAGTGCCTTCAAATTTTGCGGAGCAATGGAAAACCACTCTGATTTTATCTGGCTTCCTGCGGTGATAAACCCCTTGATGTGGGATATACCACACGCGGCCTCTCTCTGGTTCATGGTTAGCCACTTCCGCATCACCATCCTTGAAGACACCTTCCATAAAGTTCATATAATCAGACTTGAATTTTGGATCTCTGTCAAATTTCTTTTTCAGGTGCCTCAATCGGACTAAGGCGAGTTTCTTGTTGTCAGGAAGGGATGGACGTGCTTTAAAGGGCAGAGGCATCTCAAGGTGATTGTGTTCATTCTGCTGGATTTTTCCTTTCAGGATCTGGAGAAACTGGATGTCTTCCTGAGATATGCACTTTTCTCCTCGGCTGGTATCTGCAAAGTCAGACTCCAGTGCTTTAATCACAGCAGCTGGGGTCACAGGAGGCAGCTCTCTAACTGATATGCGATTGCACAGCCCTGTCACGTCCTTGGAGTTCATACTCTGTTGTGCACTCCCCACAATACTCCAGCCCAGGTCAGTCTTTATGGCATATGGTTCGCTGTCAGCCCCTGTTATGACTTGACGTGGTGCTAGTGCTCTGGAGCAGTCATAGCCGATCAGTAATCCAACCCCACAATCCTTCAGTGGATGTATTTCATGGGCTATGGCTGCAAGGTGACTCCACTTGTTCGCAGTTTCACGCGTGGGAATATGTGCTCGTTCAAGAGGAATGAAGTCCCTGGAATAAGCGGGAGGTAGGTCGATGGTGATCTGTGATGAAAAGCCTCGAACCTTAAGTCCACTGACTCTCTGACTTTGTATGGTTGAGTCCTTTCCCATCATGGTGGAGAGTTTGAGTTTCACTGGCTCTCCTGCTGCCTGCAGTCTTTCGCACACCTCTTGATCGACAAATGTTTTGCTGCTTTGAGTGTCGAGTAAAGCGTAAGCTAAGATCTCTGGTCCAGTGGTGGTAGATGATGAGATCCAGACTGGGACTATCATTGACGTGCTGCCATCCTCACCTCCACTCACACTGCATGAGAGTGCGGAAGTGTTTCCATCACTGCTCTGAGCTCCTTGTGAAGATGGCTTCTCAACTGTTGGACGATCTTCGTGTAATGGAGTGGGATGACTCTTTTTACATTTGCTACACGTGGCTTTCTTTTGACAGTTCTTAGAGTTATGACCTTTTCTCAGGCATGCAAAGCAGAGATTGTTGTCTCTGACAAACTTTTGCTTTTCTTCTACTGTGATTGCCATCAGCTTTTGGCATTTATGTATGGAATGACCTCCTTCACAATACATACATTTCACTGGACTTGAGCTCTGTGAGCTTGCATTCTCATTCTTGGGCTTGGTGGAATCTTTAAGCCTCGTTTCATAGTTCGTGTCTGGTTTGACTGTGGTACTTGGAATGTCTGAAGTGTATACACTGGTGGCAAAGGTGTTTGCCTTTGGACGTTTTGGTTCTCGTACCAGCTTTTCTTCAGTGCGCTTCAGGGCATACAATGAAGAGACTGGGTTGCACGCTATACGTGCTTCCTTTGAGATGAAGGAAGTAAACTCCTTAAAGCTGGGGTAGTCTTTGGCCTGATCTAGCTGCTCAGTAACATAGCGATTCCATCTTGAAGTTACCCAATCAGGGAGTTTCACTAACATTTTCTGATTTTCTTCGCAGTCATTGAGCACCTGCAGACCTTTGACATGAGGCATAGCACTGTCACATGCTTGTAGGAAGTCACTGTATTCTCTGAGCTTCAAGTACTCCTTTGAACCAATCTTGGGCCATCCATTAAGCTTCTCTCTGTATGCTCGCTGTACAACGAAGGAGTGGCCATATCTGGCATTCAACTTCTCCCATGCTTGCTGATAGGCCTCTTCATCTGTTCTATAGAAGTTACCTTCCAGAAGTGATCTTGCCTCTCCAGCAACATACTTTTGTAGGTAGAACAGCTTGTCGGCAGGATTGAGGCAGCGTCGATCGATGAGAGCTTTGAAGCTATTGCTCCACTGTATGAACTTTAGTGGATCGCTGGAGAATACGCCAGGTTCTGGAACTGGGAGTCGGGTGAGTACAACTGAATCATTCAGAGCTTGCAGTACGGATGTTTCACTTTTTGGAGCTTCTTGACTTCCTTTGCAGGATCCTGCAGGACACAGACCCGTCACACTGTTGCATGCAGAGCCTCTTTTACTATTTTCCTTTGACTCTTCATCTGTGTACACTTTAAGCTTGGCTTCCATTACCTCAAGATCCCTTTGTTGTTCAAGTCGTTTTAACTCTTGACGCTGTGCATTGATTGAATTTTCTTTTTCGAATTCAACCTTTTTTGCTGCTAACTGAGCAGCTATCTCTGTTCTCGTGGCTGCTAGGCCTGCTGACTCTGAAGCTGGCTTGGAAATGCTGGCAACAGAAAATTTGGAAGCTGCTGAACCATATATGGACTTCGCATAATCTTTATCAAGAAGCAAATGCAGCCTTGGCCTTTCAGCATCTGCATCAAAGTCCTCACCTGCTTCAGAGAGACGTACTCTCATTAACTGTGTTAAATCTCCTGTCACCGCTGAGCATGCATCAATCTTTTGTTTCACTTCCTGTGATGGAGTTGTTTTTTCACGTAGATTGCTGTATTCTACTTTGGCTACAGCCTCAAGCTTTTGTAGAGACTCCATCATTTCACACAGGTCATGCTCAGAGCACTCCTTTTTTAGACTTACACGAACATTTTTAACATGTGCCTTCCATTTCTCATATGCTGAGTAAAACTTCTTTTCTTTATGAGCTATTTGCTGCTCGGTCAACTCTAGCATCTTTGGTGTCAGATGTTTCTCACGTGAGGATTTTCTTGCCTCAGGTGCAGCTGCACCTTCCTCATGAGGCCTAAGCTCAGTGTCTGACTCTTTTAACACTTGTGATTCTTCTTGTAAATTACTGTCCAATGACTTTTTTTTTTTTTTGAATTACCACTTTTTTAGAAATGAAACAACACATAAATAAACATCAGCTGTGCATAAGTGTACACTCTATGACAACACTTCAAAAATGCACATTTCAAAACCTTAGGTAAGTATGTTGTACACACAGTGACTTTTAAATCTTTATGAAAACACTTAAACGTGGGTCACTTTAACTTATCATGAGACCATCCATCAATTTCTGAGGAAGCAACTTTTTTCTTGTTTTTTTTTTTTTTTTTTTTTTTAATACTGTAAGATCTGACCTTGAGGCAGTAAACTTCACTTTAGAAGCTGAAGTTCACTGCAGGCGATGAAGCGATGAAGCACGCTGAATCCTGAAGTCCACGGACGAGAGGCGATGAAGCGGTGCAGCACACTGAGTCTTGAAGTCCACGGACGAGAGGCGATGAAGCGGTGCAGCACGCTGAGTCTTGAAGTCCACAGACCACACGCTGATGAAGCCGACTTCAACTCTGGAACCTGACGTGTCTGCTACAGATGTCATAGCAGAACTGTGCTCTGGAGTCAGATGGTGTAGCACATTTTGTTGCACCTCAGCAGGATGGAGAAGGCCACGTTTTCACTGTAACTACTTCCTGGTCAATTATAAGAGTCCACGCTTCTTACTGATGAAACATAGAATTTATTCTTGTGAACGCTGATGAACATCTTCATTTAACACCGTGAAAACTAAAATGAAGAGATAAAAATCTCAATTAATATATTTTCATGACATAAATCAGTCTCTGTAGTCAATCAAATACACTTCATTCAAAACAATATTCCTATGTGACATTTCAATCTAACATCTCAAGTTGGAAACACACATTAGTAACAGAATCAAATCAGTTCAAGCTTTTCATGTAAATAACATAAATCAACTTAAACAATCTTTACAGTGGCGCATGTGCAAGTGAGCATTTCACAGATTAACTGAAGAATACACAGAGATCAAATGGAAACGGATTACACCACAAATCATTTTAAACACTGAACAAAAGTTACAAACAGAGAAACTTTACCGTGTGCGCCCTTGACCAGTTGAAGAGTTAAAATAAACTTCTCTTTTGCTCTTTTCTCTCTATCTTCTGTGTCTGTGTCACTCGTGTCTCTCTCATGTCTCTTTACTTCCTGTTTCTCACTCAGCGCTAGATCCACCTAGTGGTCAACAGGGGAACTAATGACCAGACATAAATGCATTTATGGTTTCATTTACACCAATGTCTTTAATAGTGATAAATCTTCATTGTGACTGCATTTTACATGCAGTAAATAAAATGTCAGTATGATGCGCTTGTCCCCAAACTGCTCACATCAGTCTCATAGGTTTCGTTTCGTTCCGTTTATTTGGGCATATCACATAACATAAACATGTCAACAAAATATACAAAACCATTCAATGAAAGGTTCATAATCATTTCAGTGAGATTCAAAAATTTTTGACGTTAGCTGAAATTGCAGTTTATCAGATGACCACCAGGTGGTAGCAAAACACAGGAGACAAACCACAGTCAGCTCCAGAATTCAGATTCTCTCAGCCCTGATCAGTCTGCCTGTTCAGTTAAAATGACAGTAAAAACAAGAACAGCACAATCATGACCTTTCACCTCTTTCATTTCCAGTGTGACTGATCTGTTTTTTTTTTGTTTGTTTTGCTTTTTTTTTTGTTTTTTCCTTTTGATTGTTTGACAAAGTTTTCATTTGACTCCTGTGATGAAGCGAGGACTTCTGATTCTGTCCAGCTTGGTCCATCTATCAGTTTGTCTCATTGTGCCTCTTGTCGGGACGATGCTCCTTTAACACGTGTTATCAGTGTATCTCTAGTCTCTTGTATCCACACACACATTCACTGCCTTTTCTTGAATGGATCATGATTATTTTTCTTGTCTTGTTTGCGCCTTTCACTGGTTGAATATGAGCTATACTGCACAACACTGCCCCCTACAGGTCATCATTAGTTTTACTTCGTTTGCTAATACATCTTTAAGCACTCAAAAAAAAAAGCCAAATTATGCAGAAGATGGACCGAAGTCTTTGTCTCAAACCATCATCACGGAGTAAACCATACCTGGCATCTAACCAGAAGACGTACTGATTGAACGAAGGCCCTCGTCTTATGGCTTCTTGCTACAATCTTTGAGACTGTCTGATATGAAATGTGGAGCTCCAGCTATCATTCCAAAATATATATATATATATATATATATATATATATATATACAGTGGCAGCTGGTGGTGAAATTTGTTGTGGGGGGGCTAACAAATGCTTGCATAATACAGATTAAATAGTTAACAGAGCTGCAAAAGCAACATCAGCTATGATACACAGTTACATCAATTACAGGTACACTATACTTCTTTGTGTTCTACATCCTCTCTCTCTCTCTCTGTCTCTCTCTCTCTGTCACACACGCATACATTTACACACTACAGACGTGTTCCAACCCAACTTCAACATAGCCTGCTGCAACTGTTTTATTACAGCTGTTTGGTGACATGTAGCCAAACACACCTTCAGTACAGCAGCTAGATAGATAGATAGATAGATAATACTTTATTGATCCCAAAGGGAAATTTAAAAGGCAGTCTGTGCTCACATTCACACTTAAAATGCATTCCAGGATTAAATAAGTAAAAATTACTAAAAACAATAGATTAGAAAATAAGGTGCTAAGGAGCTGAAAACACTGAAGAGCCTTAATCAGGATGGACATGGCCCCCCTCTCCAGCCTGAGATGGCAGAGTTGTACAGTCTGATGGCACGTGGTACAAAAGAGTTCTTCAGTCTGTTTGTAGAGCAGGTCAATGAGAGGAACCGAGTGCTCACTGAGCTCCTCTGTCGGGAGAACACTGAGCTAACCTCAGCAAAAACAAGGCGTCACAGTCCTTCAACAGGTCGACAGGGCCTACCTTATTAGAAAAGAAGCTCACATCGACGCCTTTCTGGGATGCAAACAGTTTAATCACCATGTCGTTGAAGTCTGGTAATTTATGGATGAAGTCCGTCTGGATAGACAGTGTGGCAAGTGCATTCAATCGGTCCAAATAACTGGATTATCCAAAACAAATAGTCCACCTCGTTCATGCTAACAGCCATAGCTGAACTTTATCTCCCTCCTTCTCAGCTCTGGCCCAAATGGCGGCACCGCTGCGTTAACTGGCTGCTGTTGGTCAAAAGTCAGTGACAGTGGGCTAACTGAAGCTAGCCCAAAATGCTCAGTAAATCACAGGGGGGGGGGGGGGGTCATGACACCTGTCAATCACTCACAAGAACCAAATGAATGTATCTGCTGGGTTGTAAAGAATCAGCCCATTTAGAGAGATTCTATGTTTTCCTTTGTCTGATTGGTGCTGTTGCTACCTTTGGTTTTATCTAAACTTAAAACAATCTGTTGTAAGTTAGTTAAAAATTAACTTTATCATCTTTCTTGTATTAGCTGTCTTTTTGTGCTGGGAGGGCTCAGCCCTGCTACCCATTTATACCAGCCTTCCATAAAAAAAAAAAAAAAAAAAATATATATATATATATATATATATATATATATATATATATATATATATATGTATGTATATGTGTATATATATGTTTATGAGTACTATATATATATATATATATATATATATATATATATGTATATATATATATATATATATATGTATATATATATATATTTCTCTTTCTTTCTTTATTCGTTTGAGCAATTTACAACAAATTTCAAAAGGACATTACTTATAGATACATCACATTTGCTCAAAAGGAGTAGGCTGAAGCACAAAGCTTATAAACGCCTACCCCTGGAGCTGCTACTTGCATCCAGTTACGTTCAGAAGATACCTTGTGAGTATTAGTACTCATAAACATATATATACACATATACATACACACATACATACATACATACATATATACACATGTGCAAACACATACATACATACACACATGCACCCATACACGCGCGCGCATACATAAGCATATAGCTTACGTCCCACTTAGTGCATATTGATTCAGTTTGATCTTCTTATACTGCAGTTTGAATTGTTGAAGAGAGGTACAGTTTTTAAGTTCAATTTCTGTTTATTCCACAAATCAACCCCACTTCTTGTAATGAACATTTGTTTCATTGTAGTTCGAGAATAGTGCTTTTGGAAATTAGTTTTACCTCTGAGATTGTACGCAGTATCTTTATGACTAAACATTAGTTGGATTTTGTTAGGTAACATACCGTGTCTAGTTTTGAACATTATTAAAAGAGATTTTAGTTTTATCAGGTCATTGAGTTTCAGGGCTCTTGATTCCAGGAACAGCGAGTTTGTACTATCTCTGTCACCGACATTATGGACAATACGCATTGCTCTTTTCTGTTGTATAGTGAGAGAGTGCAGATTTGTTCTGTATGTATTTCCCCAGACTTCAAGGCAGTAGGTAATATACGGCAGTACCAGAGCGCAGTAGATGGTGTAACGTGATTTGTAATCCAGAAAATACCGAGATCTGCCCAAGATGGAAATACACTTTGCAATCTTGGAATTAATGTGAGCTATGTGGGGTTTCCACGACAGCTTATGGTCGAGCACAACACCTTGAAATGTATGCGTATTAACCGTTTCTATAGGTACATCATTTATTTTCATTATCACATCAACATTGACCTTTGTATTAGTAAATATCATCATTTTTGTTTTGTTAAGGTTAAGTGACAGTTTATTTTCATTAAACCAATTTTTCATTTTTTCTACTTCAAAAGAGGCCTCAAGCAGTAGCTGTGAGAGGTCTTTACCCTTAAAGAGGATGGTAGTGTCATCAGCAAAAAGCACTAACTTAGCTTTCCCTGAGACATTGCACAGATCATTTATGTACAGCAAAAATAACAATGGTCCTAATACTGACCCCTGGGGGACACCGCAGGAGATACACTTTAACGATGACTTATATTCACCCATTTGAACATATGTCTATTTGTGACATACGAATTAAGCCAGTGGAGAGAGTTGCCTCTAATACCAATTCTTCCCAACTTTCTAATCAGTACACTATGATTGATGGTGTCAAAGGCTTTTTTTAAATCGATGAATATTGCCAGTGTGATTTCTTTGTTTTCAATGTTATTACTCACTTCTTCAGCTAAGTCCATCAGGGCCACTGCAGTTGAGGAGTTATTTCTAAAACCATATTGACTGTCATTTAAGAGCTTGTATTTATCAATAAAGTTAGTTAATCTTACTGTGAACTTTCTATTCATTGATATTTATTTGCGACTGTGGTACTTCTTCTTTGGCTGCTGTAACAGTGAAATTTCCCCATCGTGGGATCAATAAAGTCTTATCTTATCTTATCTTAACAGTTTTCTAAGATTTTTGAGAATTGTGGCAATAGAGAGATTGGCCTACAATTCCCAATTTGTTGTTTGTCGCCAGTTTTAAACACAGGGATGACTCTAGCAGTTTTCATTTTCATTGGAAATACACCTGTTTGAAATGATAGATTGCATATATAATTTAAGGGTTTCACAATGTCAAAAATGACACTTTTAATCAAAGCCATATCCAGATTGTCACAATCTATTGATCTTTTGTTTTTGAAATTATTCACAATACTAATAATCTCATCATGACCATCTGGTTTTAGGAAAAAAGAATTTGCATTATGAGTACAGACATCTGTGCGCGCACGGGATGAGCCAGAAGATGACATTTCCAGAGCCAGTTGAGGGCCAATGTTAACAAAGTAGTCATTAAAGCAATTCAAAACTTCATTAATGTTGGAGGTTTCATTGTCATTTACAATATAAAGATCTGTGGTGCAGTGTGGTTTACTCTCCCTCCTAAACAGTCTATTCAACACCCGCCGTATACCCTTCATATTGTTTCTGTTATTTTCAAGTAAAGTTTGATAATAATCCTTCTTACATTTCCTCAGGATTGAAGTTAATTTGTTTTTATATAATTTATAACGTTTTTCAGCTTCCGGTGTTCTACTGATAAGAAATTTTTTTGTATAATTGATTTTTCTTTTTACATGCTTTGCGAAGGCCCTTTGTCATCCAAGGAGCGCTGTTATTCGGCCTCTTCACATTTTGTAGGGATACCAGAGGACAGTGTAAATCAACTAATGATGTGAATATTGTTAAGAATGCATCGTAGGCCTTGTCTAAATCATTTTCTATAAAGATAGCGTTCCAATCTTCAGCTTGAAGACTTTGTCTTAGGGCTGAAATTGATTCGTTTGTAAAGATGCGTTTGTCGGACATCGCCCTTCCACTGATACTCTGTTTCCTATTAACTGTGAGAGGAAGTATAGCAAAGATCGGGAGATGATCACTTATGTCACTATACAGAATTCCACTAGTAATCTTACTGTCGATGATAATGGTAAATATATTATCTATCAATGATGAACTATTAGTCGTAATCCTGGTAGCTTTTGTTATTTTAGGATACATCATTAAACTACACATAGAATTTACAAATTTTTCGACTGCATTATATTTATTTACGCGCAGCAAGTCTATATTAAAATCACCGCACAATAACAGATCCTTGTGGGAATGATCTACAAATATTCGTTCAAAGCAATCAATGAATTCCTCAATATTAGAACTTGGGGGTCTATAAACACAACTGATTAACATGTTCTTCTGTTTATCCATAGAGATTTCAACAGTGACACACTCCATTATATCATCTATTACAATAGACATATTTTCAATTAACCTACTGCTAAGTTTCTCATGTACATATAGGGCAACCCCTCCTCCCTTTTAGCTGTTCCTATGCTTACTGAAAATTCTATAATTAACAAGATTAAAATCAAGGATATCGTCAGTGTCCCTTATCCAGGTTTCTGATATTGCAATGATGCCAAAAGGTTTTGCTAATAGCTGCAGATAATCATTGATATACTGTGAATTTGCCCTTCGGCTCCTGGCATTGAAGTGGATTATGGTCATAGTTTCAGACATGTTTTGTTGGGAAAGAAGCATGTTTAGACTTTGTACCTGATGATAATTACAGTTCTCTGGCGTATAGGAAAAAAAGTTACTGTCCGGATCGATCTCATCAAAAACATTATTATTGTTTACATTTTGGGCCACGATGTTAGAGGCTGCTAGCTCTTCTTCACCATCAGCAGAAGAGCTAGCAGAGTTCAGATCAAGATCAGACAGCTTTTCCTTTTTTTTTTTTTTTTTTTAATTATTTGTTTACTTTTTTGTAAGATCAGCCTGTCCACTATTAGTACTTGTCCAGTTCATGTTCTTCCTTTATCCACAGCACCCTTGCTTCTTCAGGCGTTCCGTTTAACTTGATGTAGACTCGACCATTGTAGGACCATGTTGACTGGATTTTGTTCTGTTTCTTAAGCATTCTTGCTTTTCTCGCAATTTCCCCATTTTTCTTTGTAAGATGTTCATTAATATACACATTTGTCCCTTTTAGTTTATTTCTTTGTTTTAAGAGAGCATTTTTAGTTTTCCTACTCACAAATCTCACGATGACAGGTGGCTTTTCTTCGATGCCTCTCCTTGGGAGTGGATGGCAGGCTTCAATGTCAGGGCTGTCCAGGATGATCCCTTTACTGCCCAGAAAGGCGATGACTTGTTGCTCCGCTGAATCCATGTCCTGCTGGGTCGCTTCTCCTCCCGTAGCAGTGGCTCGGGCGTATGACCGTGGCTTGATGTCCAGTCCTGAGATCACCACGTCGTTAATCCTTGAATATTGCTCTAGGTCAGCAACGCGTACTTCCAAAGCAGCAATCTTTTTATCCTTTTCTTCAATACTATGTTTTAGATCTTTCACCTCTTTCACAAGCTCGATAATAGTTTTCTGTTGTTTAGTCAAATTCCTTATTTCATCAGTCAAAAAATTCAGGGATTTTTTCATTTCTCCAAGCTCTTCCTCAATCAGGTTCAGGTTTCCTGATCTCGGCATTGTGTGTTGGTGGTACAGGTCTCAGAGGACTCTGGTCGCTGATGGTGCAGGACTCTGGTGGCTCCTGGTGGCTCCGGTAGCCGCTGCTGCGGGAGAGGAGGAGAGGCGAGCACCCTCAGGTCTTTTCTACAGAATCAGGGGTGAACCACACACGGCACTCTCAGCATTCACGTTCCTTGAACTTATCTTGCACTGAGCGTTGACAATGTCTCGCCTCGCGTCCTCATCGCCGGCCGCGTCCGTCCCTCCGTCCGGAGCTCTCTGCTGACACCTGCTGACCGTCCTCCTCAACTGTACTCCTGTCTTTTCTTTCCCTGTGTCTCTAAGAGACACAGAGAAAGAAAAGACAGGAGTACAGTTGGTCCAACAGTGACTGTCTGATAGCATCTTCCTGGTCACGACGGCAGACCCTGAACGTTCTGTTCTCCTCCAGCCCGGTCCTGCAGCAAACACATTTCATGGAGTGTCGATAGAAGATGTAATCTCAGACGTTTTCAGGCCAAAGCAACTGTTTCATTCCGGTTTTTCCATTTTATGTGTCCTGGCATGTTTCAATGGAACTATTTTTACATTTTCTGGCGGCAAAACTGTGACTGATAACTGGGAAACCTCCCAAAACATGAAAACAAACAAGAGAAGCACTGAGCGAGAGAGTCAGGACGATGACTCAGCTTCAGGTGGGGGGAGGAAGCTTCGGCTGGAGCCAAACACAGTGGCCCAGTTGGCAGAGGAGTTAAACTCCGCGTCGTCAACACCACCTGCCTCACAACAGAGACGAGGAAGAGGAGGAGGAGGAAGAGGAGGACGGATTCTTGTGACGGAGAGCAGGTGGGAGAGGTAAGGTGGAGAAATGGGTGGAGTGAGAGTTAAAACTGTGAAATGATTCTCCCTGACATCCCCGACTGGAGCACAACTCATTAGAAACGGACTAATGGTCACTGAACGCTGAGCGTTCCCCATCGACCCCCGGTCAGGTCCGGGCGGCAGCCGGCTGGGGGGCTGCTGGCTCCGGGGGGACACGGCTGTTCGTGTCTGCATGGTGGTGGTGGTGGTGGTGGTGGGGGGGGGGAGGCTTGCTGGGTCACTTCCAGGTAAGTGTGCGAAGAAGTCCATTCTTCTTCACTGAGAAGTCCATTACTTCAAAAAACATTTCTCATATGACAGCCCTTTTTTCCCATTTTTTCCTTCCGTCTGTGTTCAGATCGTTATTGCTAACCTCCTCATGGGAATCTAAGTGATCAGCATTAACGTTCATCCAGCTGGTATAACTACTGCTCAATCACTGAATCCACTACGATGTGTGTTGAAGTTAATTCCTCAGAGGTCACAAACATGCAGTGGAGGAAATAAATGTTTGCCCCCCCCCTGCTGATTTTGAAAGTTTTCATACTAAGAAATAAAAGAACAGTCTCTGAATTTTATGGCAGCTTTATTTTAACAGTGATAGAAATATGAAATTTAAAACAATGGAGAAAATTCCATGAAATGACAAAAAAATCAAGGTTTCATTTCATTGAGGGAATTAAGTATTTGACCCTCCAGCAAAACATGATTTAATACTTGGAGGCAAAACCCTTTTTGAAGCACAGCAGTCAGACGTTTCTTGTAGTTGCTCACCAGGTTGGCCCATCAGGACTCATTTCAGTAAACTCCTCTCTGCAGATCATCTCCAAATCCTGGAGGTTTTGAGGTTGGCGTTTGGAACCTGGAAGCTTCGGCTCCCTCCACAGATTTTCTAAACAGGATTCAGGCCAGGAGACTGGCGAGGCCGTCCCGTGACCCTGATGTGCTTCTTATGGCGCCACTCCTGTGTTTCCTTGGCTGTATGTTTTGGGTCGTCGTCGTGCTGGAAGACCCATCCACCACCCGTCTTCAGGCAAGGAGGTTGTCCCTTAAGATTTTGCGATTCATTCCCCCATTCAGCTTCCTGTCGGTGAAGTCCACCTGTCCCCATAGAAGAGAAACACTCCCAAAGCATGATGCTTCCACCGCCATGCTTGACGGTGGGGAAGGTGTTCTTGGGGTCATATTCAGCATTTCTCTTCCTCCAAACACGTCGAGTTGAGTTGAGGCCAAAGAGCTCGATTTTGGTCTCTGACCACAGCACCTTCTGCCAGTCTCTCTGGGTGTCATTAATATTGTAGCGGCTGCTGCAGCAGACTTATATAGTGGGCCTCTCCTGAGAGGCAGATTCCCCTGGAACTTTTGTGGAAGGACTCTGGAGTAGGGGGTGTTTCCGGGGTGAACGTTTGTTCCTGTTGCTCTGTTCTTGGGCGCGAGAGATGTGCATGTTCTGAAACGCCTTGAACTGAGCCGATTGTGCCCAAAAACAGAGCAACAGGAACAAACTTTCACCCCGGAAACACCCCCTACTCCAGAGTCCTTCCACTAAAGTTCCAGGGGAATCTGCCTCTCAGGGGAGGCCCACTATATAAGTCTGCTGCAGCAGCCGCTACAATATGTTCGATGGCAGACTTGAGGCGTTCCTGGACGTGACCCTATTGGAGCAGAGGCACAGGATTTTAAAGGGGCTGTATCATGCAAAATTCACTTTTTGTATGTTTTAACCTTGTTATATAGTTATGTACTCACCAAAAACTCCCCAAAGCGTTTTTGTCCTCTGTGCCTGTGTGTTTGAGCTTTCCTTGTTGTTGTGTTTCTCAGAGAGGCAGCCCCTCCCGCACCGTGAAAACGCTCTGTTTCCCACGTTGACGTCACACGGAGAAGATGGCTCCCCTGAGCCCCCCTCCCACGCAGGCCCTCGGCAATCAGCGTTGAGGCTTTTTGCAACTCCAATTACGGAGATAAACTTTAACCATCGTCTGAAAGCAACAATCAAGCAGGAGCAAGAGTCTGAAGGGTCTGAAGGGTCTGGAGGGTCTGGAGGGTCTGTGCTTGGTGAGTTTCTCACAGGAAAAGACGTTTTCGCGTGTCTTTGCGTGTAGAGAAGCTCGAGCTAAAGAGCTAAAGCTAGCCAGCGTATTTGTTTTGAAGCTCTGATTGGCTGAAGTTCGCTGTCAGTCAAAGTCCACAGGGGGAGAGGCGGGATTTTCAGTGAAACGGAGCATTTTCTCTTCTGGGTTTCAGAATTAGCCCCAGAAAATCTTTTATTTCACACAAAATGACTTTAACTTAGCACCAAAAATAAACTATTACCATATTAATGCCATTTCTTGGGTTTGGACGAGCTGAAAAAGCAGGATACAGCCCCTTTAAACCATTGAGTGACACTGTCTTTCCAGTGGTTTTCTTGGTGACTGTGGTCCCAGCTGTGTTGAGATCATTCACCAGCTCCTCATGTGTCGTTCTAGGCTGATCTCGAACCTTTCTCATGATGAGACCCCACCAGGTGATGTCTTGCAGGAAGCCCCCAGCCGAGGTCGACTGACAGTCATGTTGTTCTTCCTCTTCTGAATAAGAGCACCAACAGTCGTCACCTTCCCATTCTGCTTCTGACTTATAGTTTCGTTGCCCATTCCAGCCTCTGTAGGTCAACAGTTTTGTCCCTGACATCTTTAGACAGCTCTTCGGTCTTGCCCGTGGTGGAGATGCTGGAGTGTCACTGAGCCTGTGGGCAGGGGGCTTTAATACAGGGACAGTTTGGGACAGGTGTCTCTCATGAACCAATGACTTAGTGGAAGGATGTTAATGGTCTGTGGGAGCCAACATTGTTTTTCTCTAAAAAATGTTATATTCTTTTTTTTTTATATTCTTTCTATCACTGTTCAAATAAAGCCGCCATAAAAATCTGACTTTTCTTTTATGTCTTGGTGTGAAAACTTTCAAGATCACCTCTGTACTTCTTCTATGCAACCCAATTTTGTTGTCAGTTTTTTCATCAGTTTCTGTGCTCGGATGTTTGCTGGTTAAAAGCTAACCGCTGAGCGGCGGTGTATTCACGCAAATCCGTCGTGAGTCGAGTCTCATTAATGACCAACTAAAAGAACAATGAGAGCAAAATGTTTGTGTAAAAAAAGTCTCTGTGGGGTCTGCAGAGCCACATGTGGCTCCAGAGCTGCAGGTTCAACGCCCCTGAGCTAATCAATGTCCATTGTGAAAGCAGGTTTTTACACTCATCTGTATCTAACAGTGGAAGTGGTGCAACAGTGATCCCTGTCTTTGTGTTCCAAGTTTGCAGAGTTTTCACAATGTTTTCATTTTCCAGGCAGGCGTGGTTCCTGTCGCTGAAGTATTTATGACTCAGTCTACTTCCTTCCTAACAGAAAGTAAAACCAGATCCTCAGAGCCCGTCTGCACACAGCTGGAGCTACGATCATCACTTCTCAGTTTGTATGAGGCAGGTTTCTGTCTCAACACGTTTTCCTCGTCTGTTCACGTCGGCATCAAGTTCTACGGTGTGAAGAAGACTCATAAATAGCATTTCCTGAGCTGAAGGTTGAACTTTGATCAGCTGAAACCACCCAGTTGTGGACTGAACAGCGCAGAGAAATGAAGGAGCATGTGATGAAAATCCTGATTGTCGGCAACGCAAAAGTAGGGAAGACGTCTTTTGTACATCGATACATCAGCGGACAGTTCAGCTCGGCTTACAAGACGACAGTGGGAGGTAAGGCTGAGTGGAATCACTCCTCTTAGTGAAATCTCAGAATCTCCGTTCTGTCTTCACCCTCATATAATCTGGTTAAACAGTGACTCTGGTCTTTTACAAGGACAGGAAGAAATTCTGCTCCTGTATTTGACTTAACTTACTGGAGTGTAACAGAAATTAGCTTCAGTATGTTTAAATATAGACTCAAAAACTCCTGAGGAAATTTTAGATTAGTGTGTCTGCATCTCCTTATTCATTGTGAGGTCTGATCTGAGATCAGCCGTGACAGCTAGTCAGCAAGTTGAAAGGTTATGAAATTGTTGGAAAAAGTTGAAAAAAGGTGAAAACAGCTTTAACAGGCTGAAAGTGTTTAAAAAAAAAAGCATAACAGAAGGCATCGTTGAAATACCATTGAGAGTAAAAAAATATATAACTAAAGTTGAATTAACAGCAAAAAGCAGCAGAGTCAGTGTCAGAGTAACAGAGGATCAACAGAGCTCCAGCAGTAACGGAAAAATCCAGACTAATCAAGGAGCAGTCAGCACAACAGGTGTCTGTTGCCATGGAGACCAGCTGCACTCAGCAGGTGTGTCTGTTGCCATGGAGACCAGCTACACCCAGCAGCCATGAATCAGCACTTTTTCATGCAGTTTGTGTGGTTGAGGAAATGTTGTTTCTTCAGAACCGAGAGGTTAAATTCATTTTCTTTTCTTTCTTTTTTTTTTTGCACTGTGAGCGTCAGAAGCTTTGAATGGATTTATTCTTCTAACCCTCTTCCTGTCTGTAGGATCATCCATGCAGCCACAGTGAGTTTGTAAAAAATGTGAGAACTTTTGGATTTCAGTGAAAAAAATGCATTGGAGCGGATGGGAGTAAAATCTGCACTCTCCTTAAACAAATGCATGTGGAGAGAGAACTGTTTGAGACAGAGACAAAATAAAAGCATTGTGAGAATCACAAGGACCATAGCTACATATTGATGTATATTATATTAAGCCTGAGGGAGAATAGTGGCCGTGGCAATGAGAGGAACCCTTTTTCGGTTTAGATCGAGAGCCTCTCCAATACACTCCCATTAGAAACTCCAATAATGACTGATATTCTTGCCAAACTTTAAAGCTCACAATTCAAATCTGGTAGAAGATATTGAATTGAGGTTTTCACATCTGAATAGAGGACAAAAAAGGAAACATTTTAAAATTTTAATGACGTGTGTACGTGAAAGAATGGCGAGACATGACGGACTGGTTCACTGATGATTTTTTTGGTGCGTTTTTCAGTCAGCTGAAAGAAAGACGGCACAAAGAAATATTCAAATGAAACTGATTGGAATAGAAATCTTGACACCCTGCCAGGGGCAGGAACACTGGAATTATCTATGGCTAGTCTGTATGTTTCAACTGAGTTGTTGTGACTTCTTCTCGTCATTAGTTCATCAATCTGCTTCTTTCATGAATGGTTACAGAATTTATAGCAGATCCTCCTCCAGATCATAGAGCATCTTCCTCCCACCAAGAACCCCAAAGCTGACTGTGGTCAGTTCATAGGAAACAAGAGGTGAAGCAGACAGACAGGGTGCAGGACCAGATGCAGACAGCAGGTGGGGCTGAAGACACACAGGGGCCAAACAGGGAGGGGGAACAGACCCTGGCCTTTATGGAGCATCTTCTTCAAAGTGACAACCACATTATAGAGGGATCTTCCTCCCACTAATTAACAGAACGTCAGCTATATGATAAATTACTGCAACCAGACAGACTGGTTCCCTCTTCATTTCTTATTTTTCTTGGTCCGTGATGCATCTTTTTTACTTCCCTTTCCAGCAGAATTCAGAGTGAAGGTGCTGCAGTGGTCAGACAAAGAGACAGTCAGACTGCATATCTGGGACATCGCAGGTAGGAGACGCTCTTTCAGCGAGCGTATCAATGAGTAAACAGAAAACACGCTGAACTCGATGCCCTCCATTCAGGCCAGGAGCGTTTCACTTCCATGACCAGGGTCTACTACAAAGCGGCGCTGGGCTGTGTGCTGATGTTTGACGTCACCGACTCGTCCAGCTTCCTCAGGTGTCACCAGTGGAAACAGGACCTGGACACCAAGGCCACGCTGCCCGGCGGCGCTCCCATCCCCTGCATCCTGCTGGCCAACAAGGTGAAGCAGTGCGTTTGACTCATGAATGATGAATCCGGGCAGCCTTCAGGCTCTCTGCTGCTGAATGAGCAACGTTCCACTGGGATGCTACAGAAACACCTTCAGCATTAACTGTTTTTAGGAATACCCAGTGAATTCACTGACAAACACTGATTTTATAGGCATGTGTAACGCAAAGTAAACATTTCTACAGGTTAAATAAAACAGTCTTTCAGACAGCATCAGGTGACGAAGAGCAGCATGACTCAGAGGTTTCAGTGATGGTCCTGAATGACTCAGCTGCCCTTCTGCCCCGTCTCTCCACAGTGTGACCTTCCTGAGCGGGTGGTGACAGCAGACAGCATCGCCGAGTTCAGCAAGAACAACGGCTTCTTCACCTGGATGGAGACCTCAGTCAGAGACAACAGGAACGTTGATGAAGCCATGAGGTTCAGTCGTTTCATCTTTTATTGTCCGTCGTGGTGAATCAGTGATGAGTTACAGCGTTAAGTCCCTGCTGACGAGACGGTGGCCCTCATTCATCAATCTTGCGTAGAAAGGAGTGCAGATATGAGCGCTGATCTCACCGTACATCAGGACACTCATGAGATTTACTAAACTTATGAGTCTGACCAACTTTTTGGCGTACGAATCAGCGGGTGTTGATAAATGCAGCGGCTGAAATAAATCGTCATTAATATGTCACCACCTTAATGTTCATGGTTCAGAAGCCCCGCCCACTGAGGTCAAACACGGACATGAGAAACCTTGGTGAAAAAAAGAAACTTTTCCCAGCTGGGAATTGATCCGCTCACATCTGAGGGGGGAGTAAATAAAGACGAGCTCTTTGGAAGAAAAAAAACTGGAGTTAAAGGAGCCAGAAAAACGCTGTCTGGAGGAAGATCACGGCCTCGCTGTGGACAAACAGACACCGGCTGAGTTTGAATAAATTATAGGTCAGATAATTTAGTCCTGATATTGAAGATAATGAGGCTGACATCTATTTTACAGGTTAAATTTTTATTGTTTAATGACGTCTTAGAGCCAGACAGCAGCGGCACGGCAGCCAGGTCTCCTCAGAGGAGGTCCCACTGCCGGGTCTGAACTCTGAACCCAGTACCGGGTCTCTCGTACTGGGTCAGTACTGGGTCAGGACCCAGCACCAGGTCCTCTCGTGCTGTCGGCACATCACAGGTCACTCCATTGACCAAGGCGATACTGTGTAGAACTGCACAGTCCAAAATAACGTCCCAGTCCTTTTCAGGGGTAAACAGCAGTGTTTCCCCTGCTGGGTGAAGACGAGGACGCCTCCCTGGATCCGTCTGAAGCTGCAGCTCTCAGCAGTGACGTGTGTGTTGTGTGTGTGTGTGTGCACTGTTAAAACAGTGCTGCTGTATGGGCTCAAGAAGTCCTGTATTGGTCCCACAGGGGGAAATTTATTAGATATTCTTTTCTTTTTTTTTAATTATTCTTTTACTTTTCAATCTGTACTGAATATGTGGCTGCTTGTTCTTTATGACATGTTTCACGTTTGCTTACGTAGTAATTATTTTCACTCTCCAGGTTTTGCACCTCAAATCCACACTGACTCAAACTTTCCACACGATGTGGTGAGATTTGATCGCACCGTACGATCACATCGAATTGATAAATGCCGATTGTAGAATGGAAATGGCCGTACGCCCAGGTTTCTGTCGTATGTTCGCTTGATAAATGAGGGCCGTTGTGTTTGGGTGAAAATACAAGACTAGGGGCTGTTTCTAGAAATATGGAGGACCCAAACAAAATGGACTTAAAGTCACCCCCTAAGAAAAAACACTTTACCTCTTTACCCTTTACACCCTGTTTAGGTCCACTCCAGTCTGATCTTGATCAAGTATTTTTTGACAGTGTGATTACTGCATCCAGCTGCATACACTGCACACATAGTAATCTTCACATCTGAACATCTGTAAAACAGAAATCACCATCATTGCATTGTAGCCAACATATTGGTATGAAAATACGGGAAAACTGTGCAATAATTACAAAATAATACAGGCCTAATAGTGAATATATCATAAAATATACTGAGTAAGAAAGTGACTTACGCAAATGAAACTCTGCATGGCTGCTGAAAGAGTTTACATTTTGCCCATTTGAGCTCTGAACTTCTCAGGACATGTCAGGACATCTTGAAGAACAGAAAAAGTGGCCTGTGGCGTAAACCATGACAGGAAATCAGATTCAGCTCCCTGAGGTCAGCTCAGGTGATTCACAGAATCCTCTGTGTTTCAGGAGGTTGGTGCAGGAGATCCTGTCGGTTCAGCCCAGTGAGGACCAGCTGCTGTCCAGCCAGGAAGACAGCGTCGACCTTCAGTCTCACGACGCCACAAAGCGACAGAGCTGCTGCTGACGACTTCCTGCGATGACTCCGGTTCAGTCGTGACAGCAGCTCTCCGACTCATCGGGCACATCGCGCCTCCATCTGTGTCGTTCTTCATCCAGCATCAGAAGACTGGTGAAGCTCGTCAGAGCACTAATCTGAAGCACGCTTCATAAATTCACACTGTTCTGCTGAACACTCACGTCACACACTAGAATCTTCTTCTAGAAAATGTCAGAGATAATGAATCAAAGAAGCAATCAGAGTTTGATTGCCTGAAAGCTGAATGATCTCAGGTGAAAAGGCCGAACCTTCATTGCGTTTTGGGGGTTTGTTTACGTGTCGACGGCGCTCAGAGCCTCTGAAAATGGAACCTTTTGGAAATAGCTTCCAAAGTTTTGAGAACTCTCTGAAAATGAGACTTTCTGGAAATGCTGGTCTCCATGGAGACGGTAGAAACGCTGCTACTGCACATGCTCAGTGGAGGATCAGTAACTTCTATTCTTCAGGTTTAGAGTGTGTTGTTCTCTGCATCTTGTGTGGTTTCATTACAACAGAAACAGCACCCACGAGTGGCGCAACGCCACTGGGTTTATAACTGGGTGTATCCAGGTGTGTCGCCATGGTAACATAAGCTGCAAGTATAACCTGATTACCTCCATTCATTTATTGAATGCCATGAAGACTAAGAGACTAACCGGTCTGGAGAAGAGATGGAGGAGGCTGTTCAAGACTCCAGCTCTTCATTCTAAGATCATTTCCTTTATTTTTTCTATCAAGCAAAAAATGTAACAGAATTATTTATTTACCCAGCAGCCACTCCTTCTTGGCCTGCTCTCCTTCTTGGGCCTCCTCAGCCCGACCTGGACTTGCTGTTTCTCTCCCGCCCTGACGAAGGCCATGCTGGACCTCGAAGGGGGCTGATATCTGCTCGGCTGGATCTGACAGCGATCCAGCTGAGGTCCAGACGGTGCCTGACACTGCCGTTAGCACCTGGCCGCGGTGCCACGCGTGCCCCCCCTGCCCCGGGGCTTCAGGGCAGCAGCCGAGGATGCGCTCCTCTCGCCGGGCTCAGCTGGAGTTTCTGCGAGGCCCCAGCGATGCGAGTTGGTTGGACTGGGGAGTACGAGCCTGGATCGGATAGGATGGGTACCAGATTTGAACCGATACGGTACCAATTCCCAGGTACCGGTACTCAACGGTACCAGTTTTCGGCACTTTAATGTGGTAATAAATGTAAATTTGTTGCTGGCAGTAGAAAAGTCGCTAACGGACGCTATGCTAGCTGCTAACGGTGCAGAATGCAGGAGCTGAAGCTGTTTAAAACGCTGCTCTCCTCAGCCGTGAGAAGGATCCTGTTCTTAACCAGGAGCTTCCTCAGATTTGAAGTATTCCCGCCACAGCGAGCGTGATCTGCATCGTGTTTTGAAAAGTGGAGTCTGGATTTGGAGCTCGGTCTCTTCGCCATGCGGCTCTGTTTCCTGAACGCTCGGCCGCCGACTCCTTGGGTCCGCTCCCTCACCGTCACCAGGAGGCGTTCAGGTACCGAAACGTGGAACCGTCTCATTTTACGTGGATCGATGCTCGGCAGTACCGACGGAATCCGGTCAGCACCTACCGGATTCGGCGCCCATCCCTCGTCCCAGTGATCCGAGCGCCTTGTCCACTGTCCCACTGCGGCGCTCCTCTCCCACCTCTGCATGGGTTTCACTCTGGACCAGCTGGCGTCTCTCTGAGCCTCCTGATTCCTCCGCTTCCTCCCTGGTCTGACCACAGAGGACACTCTACTGCCAGACGAGCCTCTGAGGCAGCAGCTCCCTGGTCCCGGTGACCTTTAACCCCTCTGTCAGACCGGTGAAGGCAATAAACTGTTAGGTTTGAAAAATGCCTGACTTTCTGTCCTTTGTCTGAAAACACACACACACACACACACACACACACACACACACACACACACACACACACACACACACACACACACACACACTGGTACACATGGGGACTTTAAAGTGTAAATAATGTCCAGTGCAAAGAAGGTCCTGCTCCAATGAGGGTTTGTGTTGTTTTAAAAACAGGTGCGGGTTTGATTCCCACACGGTGAGTGTGCCGTACTCACAGGATGTTCTGAGGGTTGGGAGGAACACACACTTCCATCAGCCTTCGCTGGTCCCGTGTTCCAGATCAGCAGAGTGCTGCCAGTTTATCTTATTTTAGTTTTATGACCAGAAGAGCCTTTTTCATCAGTTTTAAACAAAACAAAATGTCTGGAGCCACAAAACATGTTAATTGCCAGTCATGAAGAAAACAGATAAAACATCAAATAAAGTCAAAATTAAACAAAGAAAAAAAAGCAGAGGAAACGTTCCTGAAGTGTCATGGCTGCAGGTTAGATATATCCTCATATTTTTGTGTTTTGAAGCCATTTTTAAGATTTATCTTTTTTACATGGAGCTTGGTTTTTTCCGCTGCTTTATCTATTTAACTGTTTTTCTTTGAGCTGTTTCAGCTTCACCTCAGTTTTTTGGTTCTTTCTCCGTTTTTTTCTTGCATTGGTTTCTTATTACTTCCTTTCTTTTTTCTTGCTTTTATCTTTTTTTATCCTCCTTCCTCCTCCTCCGCCCCTTCATCTTCTTTTCTGTTTTCCTTTTTTCTTTTTCATTTTTACTTTTTGTCTTTTCCTGGAAAAAAAAAAAGCTAAACTACCAAGTTTAATCATTTTAGTTTGATTGCTTTTCCTGTATTAGTTTCATTTTTTTCAGTACCTTTAAGCTATTTTATGGTTTTTCTAACAGTCCCGGCTGTCCTGTCTCTCAGCTGTTTTTATGTTTCTGAAAATCGGGGTTTAGCTGGAGGGTTTCTGATCAGCAGTGATGCAGCTGTTATTGCAGAGAGCAGTGTTTCGATTCTTCTCTTCCGTCAAAACAAAGTGAAAATGCCACTTTTTGAAAAGTCTCCATATGTGCTGCTAATGCATGTAGTTCAGAAGAGCTCACGGTGTGCAATCGCTGTACCTGGGCTTCAGAAGCCCAAAAAGCGCCGGTACATCCATAAATAACCTCAGTCCGCCTTTTGGGCGGCGGAGGTGGAGGCTGCGGCAGAAGCAGACGGCGTGCGCGGGGCGGGTGGAGGGAAGGCCTCTCGGCGAGAGAACGAGGCGTGCAGCGTGCTCGCCGGCGCCGCCAAGTCCTCCCCTCCAACACGCTGAGTCAGCCGGGCACATGGCGTCCCCATGTAGGCAAGTGGTGAGTAGGCGCCGTTCGGACCGGCGCACGTGGGTCTGCATGTGCACCAGCTCCTTTCAGGCTTCGCCGAATCTGGTTCAGGCAGGCAGCGGGTGCTGCTGATAAAAATGTCAGCGCCTCGCTCTCAAGCTGTCGAGGATTGGTATTTATAGAGATGAAGAGGCTCTTCATCTCGTCACGGTTTTGGTCCATGTTGACCATCAGATCCTGACGTCTCTTCCCGTTCTGTTCAGAACGCTCCGTCTTCGGGGAGAACATGTTCGCTTCACGCCTCTGAAAGGTGAAGAAATGATCCATCCATCCATCTGCTGCACCACTTCATCCACCTGCGGGTGGGGCTTCCTCTGTACGGCACCGACATGTACTCTGTATGTCGTCCTGGTCCTGGTCCTGGGCCTGCTTCTGGTCCTGGTCCAGATTCTCCTGGTCCAGGAAGAGCAACAGACAAGCAGATCCACATGCTGCTCATGCCTGATGAGGCCAGAGAGGGAGGAAACACAGAGAGGAGTTTAAAGGAAGGTTTAGAAATAATCCAGATCGCCTGAATTCACCGCCGAGCTCAGCACCGGAGCGCCGGATCCTCGGGGATCGCCGGAGTTGCGAGGAACCGTGTGTGTTTGGTCGGTTCTGAGTGGAGATTCGTTCTGTTCTTCCATTTCAGAATTCTATTCCTGTCGGCGAGTTGGAGGCAGAAGCGATCTTTGATCTGTGACTCAGTCTTCTGCTCTCAAGAAAACCCTGAAAAAAGACAGAACCACGAAGTTTGACAGACGGTCTTGGCGAGTTTGTCCGTCTGTCTCTGCCGTAATCAGCCACCGTCACGTCCACCGTCTTCGCCTTTCTGACTTTCTTTGGTGTCGATTCATTTTCCTCCTCAGAACAGCCGTAAGAGTGCAGCTCGTTCACTGAGAACTCGTTACCAGACTCGTTCAGAGGAGTGGAGAGAGCGGGTGAAATCCCGCCAGCGACGAGCCGAGCTCGCCGCCGTTAAACACACACACACTCTTTTGCCTGTTTGATCAGCAGGGATGAGAAATGAAGCGTGAAAACAATCGATTGGATCGAGACATAAACTCCATGTTTTCATGACAGTTTTGACGAAAACGAGAATTTCTGAGGTAAGCCAGCCTGCCTGGGGGGAGGGAAACAGTGTCGGGTTCGAGTTTAGAGTTAATTGTGAGTCTCAGGTCAAATGTTTCAAGATTCCACTGACTTCTGACGTGTTTGAAAGGAAACTATTAAAAATACACTGAAAGTTCAGAACAGACGACATGAGCTGAAAAAGCTGCACCTGCAGAGCGGAGGATCTATTCACAGCCTGTTTTCTCTCCCAGTCAACAGGTTGGATGATGAGAGGCCAATCTGTCTCCATCTCGTCTCTTTTCCTCCCCGTGGCGCCCAGCGGCGGCGGCGGCGGCGGCGGACGGAGGACGGGGAGGGGCGGTCTGACTGAGCTCCTTCTCAAATGTCAAACCTATTATCTGCTTCTTTTGGCTCAGAGCTCCAGATGGGAGCAGGAGTCGTGTCGGTGTCACGAACACCATCGCCCCCGCCGCCGCTCCTGCCGCCCCCGCTGAGGTCACTGCGTTTGGAGGTCAAAGGGCGAGCCGCTCCGTCTGGAGCTGGGGGTTCAAAACCCGCGCAGGCCTCATTTACACGACAACCTTTCAACCGAAAACGCAGCGTTTTTGCATTTCCGTCCGTTTCTACACCGCTGTCGTATAAACGACACAGAACGGGTCCTGCTGCCGCCGCAGTGACGAGAAACGCCACCGTGGATGGCTCTACCACCGGAGACGAAGACACAAACGAAAAACACGGAAATCAAAAAGGATTTCTGATTCCAATACGATGCAGGGCGTCTTTTCTGCGAGCGAAAGCAGGAAGCACGTCCCAATAAGAAGATCGACATCAGGAAAGATTTCTGCTCTGCAGTGAAAAAATGGAGTGACTTTTAAAAGAAACAAAGATTTCTGCTGTCGCTGCAATTACAAGCCTTTCTTGTGTAAATCTGTTGTGTTTTAATGGTTTTTGAGCCACTAAATATATGACACCATACTAAGAGTTAAGAATAACTAAACCATCGCTTCAGTTTCATTCAATCCAAATTTTCGCATGAGGCCGACTTCAGCTCTGCTGTTTTCAGTCACTGTTTCCTTGTTTTCGCCTGAAAAAGTCAGTTTCTCAAAGTTTTTAGGAAAAATAAATTCTTTAAAATAAATTCAGCTTCATCTGAAAGTCAGATTTTATTGTTTTTAATGAGTCCGGGTCATTTTCACGTGTTTGAAGCAGCTTTATGTGTTCTCTCTGGCAGAATGTTCGTCACTTTGTGTTTGACCATGTTGACTCTGAGCCCAGACCTTCAGCACGGAGCTCCTCCAGCGCTCTGCTCAAGGGCGTGGCGGTAAATATTTACTCCTCGGCGTGAAGCTTCACCGCGCCGGGAGCTGCAGGGAGGCCGCCGCGGCCGGAAGAAGAAGGCGTCAAACCACAGATATGAGCGAGCGGAGGAACGTCAGAGCGCGGCGAGGCCTTGAGACGGGACGTCAGCGGGGGGAGGGGGGTCCCCGCCCTCTGACCCCGTCTGATAGCTGCACCACTGTTCCAGGTGAAGGTGAAGCCATGCAGCTCCGCGTCTGCCGAGGGTGACTTCTCAACGTTCTTCATTTGTGGTTTCCGCTGAGTTCCGCTGAGTTCTGCTGAGTTCTGCTGAGTTCCACTGAGTTCCGCTGAGTTCTGCTGAGTTCTGCTGAGTTCCGCTGAGTTCCGCTGAGTTCCGCTGAGTTCCGCTGAGTTCTGCTGAGTTCCGCTGAGTTCTGCTGAGTTCCGCTGAGTTCCGCTGAGTTCTGCTGAGTTCTGCTGAGTTCTGCTGAGTTCCGCTGAGTTCCGCTGAGTTCCGCTGAGTTCTGCTGAGTTCTGCTGAGTTCCGCTGTGCTCGTCCACCACATTCTGCCTGCTGGAACCCGGACTGGTCTAAACCGTTCAGTGGTGGGATGAGAGACGCCGATACAGCGACCGAATCTGACTTCAGAATTAACACTTTGTGAAGCTTTACATTCAGCTCCATGACGATCTGTTCTCTTTAACTCTGAACTCACGCTGATGTTCCACCTCAGTTCAGCTCAGCTTTCTCTCTGCAGCGCCGAACACAACACGGTCAGTTCAACGCAGGTTTACAGAGAAACCCAACGATTCCACAGGAGCAGGGAGAGGAGAGAGAGGAGAGGAACAGCTCTCTGAACAGGAAGAAACCTGCAGAACCAGAGTCCGAGGAGACTTCCTGCTGTTCGGGGATTGTTTGAATCAAACTTTGCCTCCAGTTGTTGGAATTTTTGACTTGAATAAAGCAGGTTGTCATGTTCCAGTATGTTTTCACATTTTAAGTCAGAAATCATTAGAATTAAAGGAGAACTATGCAAGATTTGCTTTAGCGCTCCTCCTACTGGTCTTAACGTTCTCCGCATCACCCCCCCGCCCCGCCCCCCCCCCACCAACCCCCCGCCCCTTGCATGCAGAGCGTCCCACTCCCGTTTCCTTTTTTTCCGCTCGTCAGACAAAGGTTTTTTCTGTCTTTTTGGTTCTGCCATCCGTGAGCACCTAAGGGGTGTTTGTTTTACGCGCTTTTGTACATGTACTCCCGTATGAGCGCCGTAAAGCAGGTTTGTTCTCGCAAAATGTAGTCGAGCCGCTCCCCTGAAAGTTGCAAGTACTGCTTTCAGGACCCAGACCCCGGGCCGAGTGGAGGGACCGGCGAATCACCGTGACAAGTCTTTGTTTCCCACACAGGGATTCTGAAAAACATTCATTGAGGTAAAAAAGTTGCATAGTTCTGCTTTAAATTAAAAAAGAAAAAAGGAACATTATTTCTTTCACAACTGGTTCAAGATTCCAGGCGACGCTGTGGTAGAAAGCAAAAACAAGTTTTAAATGCTTCAAAAACAACATGGCAGCACTTTTTTGTCTTGGTTCTTAGCAGTCAGCTGCACAAACTGACTAAGACAGCAGTTTTAAAAAGTCAGAACACCAAAACCCTGGAAACAGAGGTTCTCTTAGGTGGACTAGAGCCGTGATTGAGGGATCGCATACAGAACATCAGTGGCGCCTGATCCACTGATCTAATGAGAGAACCTGGACTCAATGGGTGTAAACACTTTCTAACTGGGCATCAATCCAAACAGCTGATCCACTGATTGATTGAGGAAACCCGGACCCAGTGGGTTCAAGAGGTTTACTTATTGAACCCGGGCTCCTGCCAAGTGGAACCGGCTCTCTCATTTCAATGTAATGTTTCTTAATTACGTGTCATTGACGATTGTTCCTCTTGTAGCCTATGTTCTCTCTGTTTATACATGAAATGTATGTCGATACAAGAAATGTATCTGTCTGTCCTCTCTCCTCTTTCTGTCCCCTCACCCCGACCGGAAGAGCAGTAAGCCTCCACCTCTGAGCCTGGTTCTGCAGGGTTCTCCTCTGCACCTGGTTCTGCAGGGTTCTCCTCTGAGCCTGGTTCTGCAGGGTTCTGCTCCTCTGAGCCTGGTTCTGCAGGGTTCTCCTCCTCTGAGCCTGGTTCTGCAGGGTTCTCCACCTCTGAGCCTGGTTCTGCAGGGTTCTCCTCTGAGCCTGGTTCTGCAGGGTTCTCCTCCTCTGAGCCTGGGTCTGCAGGGTTCTCCACCTCTGAGCCTGGTTCTGCAGGGTTCTCCTCTGAGCCTGGTTCTGCAGGGTTCTCCTCCTCTGAGCCTGGTTCTGCAGGGTTCTCCTCCTCTGAGCCTGGTTCTGCAGGGTTCTCCTCCTCTGAGCCTGGTTCTGCAGGGTTCTCCTCTGAGCCTGGTTCTGCAGGGTTCTGCTCCTCTGAGCCTGGTTCTGCAGGGTTCTCCTCCTCTGAGCCTGGTTCTGCAGGGTTCTCCACCTCTGAGCCTGGTTCTGCAGGGTTCTGCTCCTCTGAGCCTGGTTCTGCAGGGTTCTCCTCCTCTGAGCCTGGTTCTGCAGGGTTCTCCTCTGAGCCTGGTTCTGCAGGGTTCTCCTCCTCTGGGCCTGGTTCTGCAGGGTTCTCCTCCTCTGAGCCTGGTTCTGCAGGGTTCTTCCTGTTAAAAGGCAGTGTTTTCTTTCCTCAGTCTCCTCTTGCTCATGTGGATCTGTTGGGTTTTCTCTGTAAGTGTCTGGAAATGACTGTGTTGTAATTGGCACTTCATAAATAAAGCTGAATTGAATTTACTTTGTCTTTAATGGATAAAGAACCTCTGCTGAATTAATGTAGTGGGAAGAGCTTTGAACCGAGGTAGAGCCGAATCGGCGTTGGTACGAGGCGACGGGCCGTAGAACCACTCAGACGCATGTTTGAGAGGCTCATTATCCGGAGAGCCAAATGGCCCTAATTGTCCTGAAAGGAAGTCTGACTGTGATTCAGACGGGCTGACGCTGACGAGGACGAGCAGGCGGAGTGACAGCATGTTGGGTGCCGCCGCCGCCGCTCTGGGCATTGTTCATACCGGGGGAGATCTGCGGCCATCTGCAGGGAGGCAGCCAGAAATAACCCCGGCCGGTCAAGCTGACCCACATCCAGGTAGAAGAAGCCCCGCCGGGGAAAACCCGGCCATGTGAAGGAGCCGGTGGAGAAACAGAGGAGGAGAACAGAAATGCCGTGTTCCTGATAAAAACAAAGTTTAGTTTAGTTTATTGATTTATTTGACAGGGACCATGTACAAATACATTAATCTTTCAATAGAAAAGATGCTTTGCACCAGATTTAGCAAATGCTAATTTCCATCTGCAGTCCCTGGGCAGGTTCACAACAGTAACAATGCAATTACATAACTACTTGTTAAAAAACTAGTACAAAACACAATACATTAGCTCATTTAAAATTAATATACATCAATGTCAAATCCTATGTACAAAATCAACCGGACTGATGTTATCAGGAATATATTTCTTCAGGTTTCTAGAAAAAATGTTTAAATCTACAGAACATTTCAGACTGTCTGGGAGATGATTCCATTCTTTAATGGTTTTGAATGAAAAAGCTGTTTGAGCAAAGGCAGAGGATCTTTTTGGGATCGCACAGTTTTTGTGAACTGTGGATCGAGATGTTCGGGTTGTTTGCTCAGAGTAAAGTTGAACAAATTTTTTTAATGGAGGTGGAGCAATGTTATTGACAATTTTAAAGATATTTCTTAAGTTTGTAAATAAAATTAAATTGTCAAAACTTAATATTTTATACCTACTGAGAATATTGCCATGATGATAACGAAGAGGTTTTTTGTCCAGTACCTTTAGTGCCTGATTATCGACGGATCTGAGAGGTTTGAGTGCGGTCTCATTGGCCTGAGACCAACAAGACAGGCAATAAGTGATGTGAGGAATGATCATAGCGTTGAAGTACGTAAAAGATGCCTCCGTGGTCAGACTATTCCTAATATGTCTAAAAGAAGAGACATTATATTTAATTGAATTGCATAGTTTTTTTGCTATGCTTCCCAGACAGAGGTGGTGTTACTGTCGCACTGAGCTCCGGCTTGTGGAAGCTGCTCTGCTGCCACCGTCAATATGTCAGGAATGTGCTGTGAATGAAACACTCAGATTTTCCCCCTCCGAACGCCGAGCTGCGAAGAAACGTCATTATTATCGACTTTTGTTCATTATCTCGAAGCTGACTAATGTAATGTCACAACTGCTCAGCGTTCGTCTGAAGCCAGAAAGTAAGACGTGGCGTGAATCTGCTTCACACTCGCTGCTCGATGCTGATTCATCCGGCGAACAGTGAGAGAGATCCGTGAACTCGGTGGGGAATCCCGGGCAGCACTTCAGGCCGTCTGGGCTCAAACGGCCCGGAATCCTTCAGTGAAACTCAGCAGAGGACTGCAGTGTATTCGACCAGGAACATTTGTTGTTTTCACTGCGGCTTTTGTTCCGAATGAAATGAGAATCTGACTCATTAGCAAGTGTCAAAGGAATCCTCCGAATAACGAGCAGTTTGGTTTCCAGCGTTGTGACGAATGCTGACATTCGGAAGAGAGCAGGTGGCCGGTCCGACGGTTCGAATGTCTGTTAACACGCTGTGTTTGCCTTTTTGTTTCAGAAGACCTTAATGTTTAGAAGGCAAAGTTTTCAAAATGATGTTTGTTTCCATCAGAAACACTGAAAGTGAAGCAATTTCAACTTAAACAATTAATCCTACTTATTTTCTTACCTTCACTTTAACCAAGTCTTTATTTCTTCTAATCTTTACACCTTTCTCTTTCACCTTGTTTCCATATATTTTGTTTATTTTCTTGTGAAGTGTTTCCCTCTGGGATTAATAAAGTATTTTTATTGTGCTCTACTCTCGTGGAGCACTGTGAATTGCCGTGTGTCTGAATGCTGCTGTAGAATTACATTTGCTGGAATCTGAATATCTGTGTTGATTTCTTGTGGTTACTGTGTAATATTTAATCTGGTGTCATCCTGGCTTAATAAATCAAAGTATAGAGGGTTTTCACCGACGTCACGACTTGGGCGGTACCCTCGCTGCGCCGCCATATTGGAGATACTCAGTGTAAACAATCATACTGACAGTAGTCGTGATTGTGTGTTATGGAACAATTTGAGTGCGTTCAGCCATGTCGAAAGCACAAGAAAGCTCGTCAAAACGGACTGAAGAAGCAAAGGAATATCGGGAAGGCCTTGGGTTACAAGAAAAAGCCCGATATTTAAAGAAGCTATGGTTTATTGGTGGTAAAGATCCGTAGGAGTTGGCTCCCACCTCCTGGACCCTCACTGGGGACCAGCACTTTCGTAGGGGTTGGGGTTCAAAATAATTGATTAAAACGCAAATATTACCAAGCTGATGGCTACAAATAGTGCCATAGCTGAAATATGTTTTTTTTTTTTTCTTTTTTACATAAAATACTTTAAAGATCTAGCACAAACTGTTTTCTTCAGGAGTAATACATCTCTTAAGGCTAGGGACAGAAAAATTCAAGTTTCTGTAGAAGCTAAACGTTTATGAACGATCAAAGTAACATATGAAGTCATTAATGAGCTTAAGCTGTTGCTCTGTTTCACTTACCTGACAAGAAATGTGCTGAACAAATTCGGACGTTGTCCAGATTTTTCCCTGTAGATTCTTGGTTAAGCTTTGCTAACCACAAGCTCCTCTGTTCCTCTGATAGTTTTTGGCATTCCTCACCCTGGTTTTGAATAACTTTTGGAAGTCTATAGAATTCCAAATGTTTTTCTCGGTCTGACCTATTGGTACAACCAATGACACGGCAAAATTTTACCATTTTTCCTGATTACGCTCTGGATCTTCGATACGGAGTACCTCCAAGATGGCGACTTCTGGGTCGATGACGCCCCTGATGACGCGACGGGAAAACCCTCTATTGGTTTAACTTCCAAACTGTACCTGATTCCGTTTAGCTTGTATTTACTTAATTGATTTTTATGAATGAAATTGTGATGAAATCCTAAACTTAGAGGCCATCTGAAAGAATCTTCTGCCTTCTCGTACCTGTGTGTGTTTAGACAGTTTGATATTTCTGGAGTTTCTAACAGAAGCTGTCTCCATCTTGCTGTAGTGTCTTTACTGGTGCTTTTGTGTCATTTTCACTCATTTTTATGAATGGAATTGTGTTGATATTGTGTGTTTTCTTGCCTCTGTTGTCTCGTTCCTGCGTGTATTTTGACAGTTTGGTGGTATTTTTGGAGTTATTAATGAGTCTCCTGCTCCGATTCATGCCGCTTCCATGCCTCTTTAAACGTGACCCGCTTCCGAGCACGTGATCTCAAACCGACCAATGGGAGCGCTCGCAGGTCAACACGTCACTGCTCACGTTCAACAAGCCCTGTGTTGCATTTAGGTGCCGTAGGAAACCAGAAATCTGACTTTATCGAGTCTCTGCCACATTCAAGAAGAAGAGGTTCTGGAGATTTTAATATGATTCAGTTATCATTTTAATCTCATATATAATAATATTCAGAAGAAAGAAGGTGAAGCCGCTGCTGGTTCCTGCACTCCTTACCTGCAGACACACCCACTTCTTTTAAATCAGGACTTAAATCACTATTTTCTGCTCAATAAACAATAGATTTTACTTTGTCTTAATGAAGTTTTTTGCTTTATTTACTTTCTTAATCTCTTTGTTTACACGTGTTATCCTAATTTGTGAACTGTGTCTGAATGGTGCTACATAAATTAATTTGTGTGTTCGTAGGTTTCTTTTTTGGGCTGGACATTGATTTGTATCATCAAAAAAAAGTGGGAGTTCTGCATGTTCATGTTCATTGTTTCAGAATTTCTACATCAGTGACCCCTGTTCTTCCTGAGGCCCAGAAAGTCATATTGCCATTATATGAAACTCATAAATCACTCAAAAGATTTTTAATACACATATATTTCAATACAGAGAGATTTAACAAAACCAGAGCAGCTGTTGGCCTAATTTATTGGATTTCTTTTTCTTTGTTTACGGCTGAAAAACAGGAAGCTCTGGGAATGAACTGATTACAGCTCTGTGCTTCCAGATAACTGAGGCCAAGTATGGATTTGAACCAGGGTCAGTTATATTTTTCAGGAATGCACCAATCATCAATGCCTAGTAATGGCAGCAAATAATGAAAGAAAAGTTTTCTTTTTAATTATTCAGAGCAGATCAGGAGATAGTTAATCCATCAGCCGAAGGAATACATGTTTTCTATTTCTTTTAGTCCTTAACCTTTGAAAAAGGGAAGTTTTTGCGAGAAGTATAAAGCACGTTGTGAAGAATCAAAACAAGACATACACCTGTTCATCAATGTTAATTGGAGCTATTTGGCCGTAGCAGCAACAGGAGACGATATGGAAACCATCAAAAGTGGTGCTTTAATGAGATTTTCTGTACTGATAGAAGAACATTTTGAAGCCTTCTTGGCTTTAAGAGGCAAATTTAATTAATTTATGTCACAAAACTACTAATATTAAGCACTTAAAAGAGGAAGCTCTGAAGAGAAAGATGAATCAGTCAGAAAGAAAAAAGTGTCACAAGAGCGATAACGTGGAATATGTGGACGGAATTACATCTGAATTCATCTTCTGTGATGAAAAAGTGATAAAAATGAATGTCTGGAACTGCGAGACGGAGTGGCGCCAAACCGCCAAACACCCCGAGACGGAGCGTAAAAACACAAAGAGCTCACGCCCAGAGAAAAGGAACAAATCATTTCACATAACAGAACCCACAAACTGGGTTTCACATGCTGTGTGTCAGGACGTTCATTCACTCTTTAAGTGTGTTTATGATTTCTCTGGTTTGAAAATGTTTCCCTATTCTCTCTGTCCACATGTTGAAGTGCCCTTGAGCAAGACTCTGACCCTCAAAGCTGTGAGCCGCACGCATCTGTTGTTCGGAGGCAGTGGCCGAGGTGTGAGAAGGGTTTGACAGTTTGCGGGTTTGAGTCCCACAGCTTACTCAGATCCCTGCGTAAGAACCTTGACCCTTGACCCCCTATCAGCTCCTTCTCGTGGCAAAGTGGGTTAAAAAAAAGGATTTGGAGCAAAAAAATGCTCATGGTACCTGCAATAAGCCAAGTGAGATATAAACCTTTCATTTCCACGTGATTCGACTGTATTTTTTATATATATTTTAATGACCGTAAGAGAAAGCGAAGCGGCTGGAAGCACCGTGAGGATCCGGCAGGGCGGAGTCTCTTTTCTCCGCCGTGACGTGAACGCAGCACTCGGGGAATCCGCGCGTGCGCAGTGATGCGAACTGTTATGAAACCAAGCAGCGCAGAGTCGGTCAGATCAGAGGAACACAGACACACCGCACCGGGAGCCGCGCGAGCCCCGCACGAGCCCCGCACAGCGCGCCCCGAGAAGAGATGCTCCCGTCCCTGGGCCCGACATAGACATCACCCCGGGGCGCAAGCAGCAGGTAAGCGCGAGCTCTCCGGAAGACTTTTACCGGCAGAAAAGCGGCCGGACTCCGGTAAACAGCGCCGCGGTTACATAAGGAGCGCTCCGGTGACCCCGTTTCGCTCCGCTTACAGGTTGTTTCTTCGCGTTTCGCTCCGTTTTTTAGAGACGTCTTGTTAAAAATCCCGGCGCGTCCCGGCGCGTCCCGGCGGGGCTCGCGGTTTTCGGGGCACTTTGAGGCTCGTTCGGAGCGGAGTTTGGCTGAAGTGTGTTCAGTCACCGCGTCCCATCCACAGACACTGTGACCTAATTTCCATTCGGAGTCCAAGGAGGAAATCCAGGTCCGGCTCCAGTCAGCCCGAGCTCTGCCGGCTGTCTCTCCCTTCTGTCAGCCCCCAAAATGACCGTTAAGGTGGTGTTATCTCTATTTCATTAGTAAAGAATTAGTAAATTAATATATGAATTCTATATATCAAATATTCAGTAACAATAGATCAGGGACGAAAGTAATAGATTACAGATACAGTAATACAGAAAAGTTTTGGAAAACCTGAAGCAATTCAGTTATTGTCTATTGATCACCTATGATTGTCTTTCCTTCAATACTATTGTTGATTACTGCCAAAAATCACATTTTGACATTTTAGTGAAAAAGTCAAATTCTCATAAATTAACAATTTATTAATTGAATTGAATTAAATGATCAGAATGTGTCAATGTGATGCTTCTTTCATTAATTTTTTTTTAAATAAGGAATTTTGACAGTTCCTATTTTTCATACACTACATTACAATCAATGTTTGAAGGATGCTGTAATCTTCATTCAGGAAAGAAAGTAATCGATTACAAATACTCAGATGACTAATCAAGTAGTTTTGCTGGGAACTAGTAGACCTGATCAGAATCCATTTACTCATAAACATGTTTGTCTTGTCATTTAAAATGAGTTTCCAGTGTTTTTCCTCCATTTATTTGCTTGCCCACCTTTGAATCTGGTAAAGTGACTCATGCTGAGGTGAAGCTCACGCCGGGATCTTCTTCACCGCTCAGTAACTAAAGATTACATCCAGAGTGAACAGTGAATCCGATTGTTGATCCTGCTTCATGTCTGCTTTTGGCATCATCAGCTCTAAGAAAATACTACATTATTGCGGCGGCTCCTTTTCAGCGGGATTCTCCACATCGTGACAAATGTTGGGTTTTTGCGTCAGAGGATTTCCCGACGGGAGCCCGAGCACCGGCTGGGCTCCCGTATGGAAGCTGGCGGCGCAGATTCTCACGCAGAAAACACAGGAAGCGTGGCAAAAAACGTGACGGTGTGCGTCTTCTAAAGAGGAGGAGGGAATCTCCCTGAACCGGTCCCGGACCGACCCCCGGACCGACCCCCGGACCGACCCCCGGACCGACCCCCGGACCGACCCCCTGCCGCTGAAACGAGCATCCTGGAGAGCCTGGCAGGCAGACGGCCGGGGGCCACATGTCGGGGAGAATCTCAGCCGTCCAGAGACTTGAGAAGTTTCTGATTTGCTCCTTTCACAGAGCGAGGCGCTGAGCTTATCGGCAGTTACAGTGGATCGTCGCTCAGATTCAGAGTCTTACAAATAGACGTCGTCTGAATTCCTAATTTTCAAAACTTTCTTTCCATTTGCGATCAGAGACTGTAGAAATCTGCTTAAATGGTTGTTTCTTCTCAACGTTTTGGACTTTTCTGTTATGTGTCAGTGAGTTGATGGCTCGGAGCTTATTGCAGAGCTTTAGTGGATCCTCGCCACTGGTTTGCATGTTGCCACCTTGTGTTGCCAGTTCTGCCTCGGGGCTTAAACACTCCTACAATACAGCAGATTCATGGCTCTCATGTCTGCTCTTGCAGAAAAGAAGTTTCTTTTTCAAATGCATGCGTCATCTTTAAGATTTCTTTCATTGTTGTTGTTTTTTTTTAATGGACATTCAGTTTAAACAGCCTGAAATGAGAGAAAACTAGTATAAATCCAGTCTAAAACTAGGAGAGAAAAAAAGCAGTCTGAGTCCAAAACTCTGGAAACCTAGTCCACAGCTGGAGAAAACTAGTCTGAACTCATTCCAAAATCATTTAATGTCTGATAAAAGTTGATTTTTATCACCATAAAGTTGCAAGTAACCATGTCTGAATTCCTAATTCATGAAGTTTTCATGTTTGGTCAAACGCTGTTTAAATATGTGTAAAGTTGTGGTTCTACTTGGCATTTGGGAGTTTTTCTGATCGTGTTCCGGTGAGTTGATGAGGCTTATAGTTTATTAGTGTTTTAATGGATCCTTGCCACTGGTTTGCATGTTGGCACCTTTTGGTGCCAGTTCTGCCTCGGGGCAATAACACGACAATAATACAGTAAATTTACCATTCTCATGTCTGGTCCTGCAGGAAATGGGTTTCTTTTACAAATTCTTTTATCTTGAAAATTGATTCCATTCATTGTTTATGACATTCAGTCCAAGAACCAGTCCAAAACCCAAGAAAACTAGTCGAAATCTCAAGAAAACAAGTCCATAACTGTAGAAAACAGATCTGTACCTCTACCTACTGTAAATCGTAGTGGAATCTCTTGAATGAAGACTGAAGGTAGGAGCAGTTTTTTAGATTCTTTCAGCAGTGAAGCTCCGGACGATGCGAAGTAGCTCCTCCTGTTTCTGGAGGGTTTTTTGAATGAATGTTTAGTTGTGGCTCATTGAATCCTGCAGTCATTCAGAAGATCTGCTGAATGAAGCCAAATGTCAGTCAGCCACCTGGCGAGTTCCCCGTCTGAATTAGTCAGCAGGTCCCTGCTGGCCTGTCGGCGCCGAGCCGAGCCGAGCCGAGCTGAGCCGTTTGCCATCAGCTGCTCAGTTTGCCAAACGGCTCCTGAGATCCTCCGGTGACGGCTGCCGCTCCAAATAAGGCGTCGCCCCCTTTTCAGACTGGCGGCCGTGCAGACGCGGCGTCCGGCGGCGGGAGCTCGGCCCCCGCGGCAGCGTACACGAAATGCTGCAGACCCAAAACATCAGTTTGAACGTTATCGCAGTGAAGCCACCATCAGAACCGATGGACTGAACTAACCCTCGCACAGACTGGAAGACGTGTCTGTCCACAGGAAATCACTGAAAATCCAGTCGAACTTCTACCAAAAACAGGCATGAAACTCAAAACGGGGACAGTCGCAGTCTTGAACAGATGCTCAACGGCACTTCAAGTGGGACTAGAAGGAAATCAGTTTTCAAAGCCGTAACAAGGTGAGTGGGTTTGGTAACGCGAGCGCGGCCACGTGAAGCTCTGTCAGCAGGTTGCTGGTTGTCGTGGTAACAACATGCAAATTAGCTTTGGGAGAACGCCGCTGAAACCAGGAAGAAACAGACTTTTCTCCAGAGGCACAGCGGCAGTAAATCCCGGAGTGTCACCTGGAGCACTGGAGCCGAGATTATCTGAGGCTGAAGATTATTAACCCCTGTGGGGCGAAGTCTTCCGGTGGACCGCGAGTCGTTCAGGTTCCAAAATGCCATCAAGCCGCTTTGAAGGGTTTCTGGAATTAAACCCTGTCCTTATGATCCCTGCTGCAGAACCGCATGATAATCTGATGGAATTAAGATTGAGGCGTGAAAAAATATTGGAAAAGTCAGAAAATCTGTTGCTCAGAAAACCGTTGTTTCAGGTCCGTTTTGCTTTCTTTGGATGTTTTAATGAATTTCTGCCTCTTATTCAGACCAGAACCATTAGAACCAGGACCAGAACCATTAGAACCATTAGAACCAGGACCAGAACCATTAGAACCATTAGAACCAGGGCCAGAACCATTAGAACAGGGCCAGAACCATTAGAACAGGGTCAGAACCATTAAAACCAGAGCCAGAACTGGTAGAACCAGGACCAGAACCATTAGGACCAGGGCCAGAACCATTAGAACAGGGCCACGCTGTTCCTCGCGTTACTCCTTCTCCTGCTCTTCAAGGCTCCAGTCGTCAGTCTAACGGCGAGAGACTCTCAGGAAACAAAGGCTGAAGAGACTGAATGTGATGAAAGAACTCTAATCATTTATCACAGATCCGGTGAATAAACCATTAACCAGACTCCTTTTTCTTATTTCATTTGGTGTTTAACCCTCGAAAGTGTCAAAATGTTTTTTGGGAGGAGTATAAACAAAGACGTCACACATTACGTCGGCGTTAATCACAACTTTTCAGTTATGGAGGCAACAGGAAGTGGCGCAGAAATAAGCAGATCTGCTGGTTTAATGAGGTTTTCTGAACCGACAGAGCCGACAGAACCCCGCCTTGCCGGCGGGGTTCAGATGAGTTTTCACACTCGAACGTCTGTCCTCAGCCAAGAGTCTAAAAATGTTCCTGCCGGCAAAAGAAAGCAGAAAAAACTCTTGTTCTATTCCCGCCACGTCCCACGCTGCTGGCAGCCTCGGCGCTCCCGCTGAGGACGAAATGTTTGCTGCTGTAGTCCGACGGTAAATACATCAGCTGAGGAGCCGATGGGGCTTCTTCACTTCAGAAATCTATAGGAATCATTATGTAACATCAGCAAACTGGGCCAAAAAGAGAGCGAGAAGAGAGAGAGAGCACAGACTGGTGAGGACTCCCGGATCAGGAGCCTTTCTGGCCCGGCCGGGGTTTTGTTAGCGGACGAGCTCAACGCCCCGAACGCCACTCCTGCCAGCGGCTCCCTTCACACCAACTCTCCTGTCTGACCCCTTTCAGAACAAAATGGCCCCGAACTCCATCCACTGGTTCCGGAAGGGCCTCCGTCTCCACGACAACCCGGCGCTGCGCGAAGCGGTCCGGGGAGCGGGCACAGTGCGCTGCGTCTACTTCCTGGACCCCTGGTTCGCCGGATCCTCCAATGTGGGCGTCAACCGCTGGAGGTAAGAGCCGTCCTGCCGTACGGGAGAAATCCTCTTTCAGCCTCTGTCGTCTGACCTGTTTTAATAAGAAAAAAAATATCTGTAATAATTACTATTGACGTGAAAATGTTTACTTTTCTAAGTTATTTTCTGCAAATGATTATTCATTTTTATTTTTGAAAATATGAACAAATAATTTCACACGTTAAATTCGAAGTGAAATAATTTAAATTGGATATCCTCGACTCCTCGGCCCGTATACATGTGTTGAGATGCGTCTTATTTCAGTGTAAGTACATGCAGTAACTGCGAGGTTCCTGCTCGTGAAGCTGAAACTTGATCAGAACTGATCGTCTCCAATCCGACAAACGGCGCCGCCAACATTTAGCATCGTTTCCTCACAGCCGCACAGCGCCTTTCATTTGAACCGTAGGGTTTGTTTTTTTTGCTGCAGAGCTGCAGGGAGTGGTGAGTCACGCAAAATCAAATAGTAAAGAGGGAAAAAAGAGGGCGAGGTAGAGGATGGATGGAGCGATGGGGGTGGAGGAGGGGAAGCAGAGCTGCAGTGCTTCAGCGCACAGCATGAGGTCAGCATTTCTCTGTTTTTCAAGATTCCTTTTAGTCCCAATGATGTTGAATTTGGACAGTTTGATCAGCTTTTGATATTCAACTAGGTATATAATTAAAGGAAAGATAAAATAAAAAGCACACAAGTAATTAAATCTGACAGGAGCGACATGCTCCAGTCAATAGGTATTTTAATTAGTGTTTAAGTGACGTCTTGTGTTTAAATCACTTTTTCAGTCACATTAGAAAAACAGTGTTTTCAGCTGTTTAAAACCGTTTGGTGCAGATCAGTTACTCATCCATTTACAGCTTATCAGCTTCCAGAAGCACGTCGGTAAGAAGTCATCAGAAAGTAAAGTACTTGTACTTGTACTTGTACTTGTACTTGGCTGCCTCCTGCTCCGATGCTTCCTGCTCCGACTGCTCTCCGCCGGTTTTGAACTCGGTTCACTTCAATATCTCCAAATCAGTCCGGCTTCCATAAGAGCCTCACAAGTGGGTCAGTGGCGTAAGTGTCTGCCAGAACGATCGGTGTGAGAGTCCGGTCCACGTCCAAGGACCGCATGTGAGCGCACGTGAGCGCACGTGAGCGGGGTGTGTGTGAGTGAGCCCTGTCGGCTCCGGCTGCCTTTATTGCCTGCTGGCCTGTTTTCTGCTGTTATGTTCTATTTGTAGAACGATCAATAACGGGAGTCAGTGACCCGGCGGCGGCGGCGGCGGCCCGCTGAGAGCCGTGCTAAAAACGGCGGCGCACGCCGCGGCGGGGCAGGAGATGCACTTCACTGGTTCACACACCGCCTCGCAGGGCCGGACGAGACCGCGTGAAAGAAAGACAAACAGACATATTGAGCGATACAGACAGTCATCTATAAAATCTGTTCACTGGTTTATCAGCAGTCTGTCGCAGGTCAGAGGTCGTCGTGGGACCAGCAGTTGATCCGGCTGATTCAAGAAAGTTTCTTTCTATTTCAAGTTAAAACTCTTTGTTTTGGACCAGGGGTGTTCAACCTGTGGCTCCTCAGTCCCTCTGTAGCGGCTCCATGAAGCTTCGCAGCATGAAACATGAATAAACACTGAGTTTAGCTTTAATATAGTGACACACCACAGCACTGTTCAAAATGATTCATAACGCTGGGTTCAAATGGGATTCAGAAGAGGTACAAGTAAAACTGGAAAAAATACCTCAAACTACAAGAGATCAAAAAAAAAAAAAAAAAAACGGTTTAAAAAATCTTGAAATGTCTGGAATTTCTAAAAGAAGAAAATTAAACATGGTTGTAAAAAAGCTGGCAAAACTGCTTAAAAAGCGGTAAAATTGTTAAAAGGCTAAAATTTCTAAATTGTCAACCAAAGCGGTTATAATCAGGCACAAAATAAGTCAAATGTGAGAAAATGTTCTCTATTCTCAACTATACTCAAAACTTGAGAAATGCATCATGAGCTCCAGGTTTTCTGTGCTTCAGAACTCTCGATGCTCGTGACTACATCCTGCAGGAAGCTGCATGAGCCTCACTTTAAAGGTTCAATGTGTTTTGCGGCTCCAGAACAGCTTTTTGAAAAACGGCTCCCGTGGTGGAACTTTTGGAACGTTGTCCGACTCCGTCTCCATGGAGACGACGGAACACGCTGCTGCTGCTCCACGGCTTTGTTTACTACGCCTCTCTGAAAACTGATTTGATTGTGGCGTTCGGCTGTGACTCAAGGCCGCTCCGCCCGCCGTTTTATCTGCAGAAGGTGAAACGCTGCATCGCTGTCGACGCCCTGAGGTCGAAGCGAGCCAGCAGGTCGCCGCCGCCACAGCTCTGGAAAGCTGCACAGCTGCCGGGACACATGCATCCAATTAGCGGCGTTATTTTTACCTGAAACCTGGACTCCAAATGTCCCGGAGTCTGCTGCTCAGGGATTAGAATGCTCCACGGCTGCTCCGTCTGCTGAACACCGGAAAAAACGAAACCACGACCTCTGACCTCTGCTCGGGACGCAAGTCTGTCATGGCAACGTTTTGAAATGTTTAAATCTCACGGCCGATCGTTGGCTCTCCACAGGCTGATGAAACTCTACTGATAAAACACTAATGTCATGAAAATGCACTTTTTGTTTTTTTTGTTTTTTTTTTTGTTAAATTTGAGCACGCCGCTGACCTGTTTGGGTCCTGAGCCACAGCTTGGGAAACACGACTCAAATGGGCTGAACAGGAAAACTGTCATACATGAGTGATGATGGTGAAGATCAGGGACGTCAAACACATTTCATAGAGTGGAACCATAAAGCCGCCTCACTCTGGAGAAGGGGCCCTGATGTCGGTCTTCCTGTTTCCTCTGGCTGGTTTAGGTTTGTAATAAAGACCCTGAGTTTTAAACATTGTAGGTTTTTTTTTAATCATTTATATTTTTAAAGGAACTTTTCAAGGTTTTGGCCTCATTTAGAGCTATTAATCTGCTGGACTTGAGGAAAAATTAAGTCAATCCAAGCTCACGGGAAATCACAGAGAAACGCAGTCAGGGGTGGTCGGGGGGCCATCGGGTCCGTCGGGGACCATCGGGTCCGTCGGGTCCGTCGGGGGGCCGGTTTGAGACCCACATTACCTGAACCGCAGTACCTGAAGAGACGTGACACAAACTATTTAACTGTTGACGAGCAGAAGCAGCAACATGTGGATCAGAACAACCAGCTGTGAGCGCCTGCTGCTGTGATTCACCACAACTGACAAGGACCAGGACCAGGAGAATCTGGACCAGGACCGGGACCAGGAGAATCTGGACCAGGACCGGGACCAGGAGAATCTGGACCAGGACCGGGACCAGGAGAATCTGGACCAGGACCAGGACCAGGAGAATCTGGACCAGGACCGGGACCAGGAGAATCTGGACCAGGACCGGGACCCGGAGAATCTGGACCAGGACCGGGACCCGGAGAATAACCCTGAGCCCTGATCCTTTCTCTGGACCTCAGGAAGACTCTTTAAATCACTTTGGAAGCTGGTCGGAAGCTTCCAGACGTTCTCTGAACGTCGGATCGCTTTCTGCTCCTCGCGTTCGACTTCAGGTCTCCACGGAGACGCAGCGCTGCGGACGGAGGAAGAACGGCTTCGGCCGGAGCCAGGCACGGAGATGGGTTGTCATGGCAACCGCTCTTACAAAATCATCGGTTGTTTTCACATTTTGAGGAAGAATGTGAGGAATTGGTCCCCGGCGGAGATGTAGGTTAGTGTGCCAGTCTTTAAAAGTTGTGTGACGGTGACCTACTTGTGGCGAGGCTTTCCCGCACGGCCTTCTGCCCGTCAGACACAAAGCAGGGGCGCCGCCGCCGCCGCCGCCGCCCGGGACGACTCCCGAAGACCGAGGCCGTCAGTCGGTCTTTATCTGGAGAAGCACGCAGGATGTGAGGGACGCGCGGTGCCGCCGGCCAAGGTTACCGCTGCGAGCGCAGTTTGGACAAACCAAACAAAATGTCATCACATTGTAAAAAAAACCAGTTTCAGACTCACAGCACTGACGCTGCATGCTAAAGAGTTTCAGAGCCCACACACCAGCGATGCTGCATGCTGAAGAAAGATGGAGCGATAGATTAAAACTTGTTAGGCAACAGGTGTGTACAGTGAGTTATTGTTTGGCATCCTCTATGGCAGCGTGAGGACAGTATAAAAACATATATACATATATGAAATAAAAGAGTTTCCGGCTCACACTCCGTTGCATTCAGTCAGTTCTGCTTTCGGTGCTCGGCGTCGCCGTTAGCCAGTGGTTCAAACTTGTGAAACAATTTGCCTTCAGGTGCAAAATAGAGTGAAATGTCCAAAGAACGTCTCTTTTAGCTTTTTGCTCTGCATGTTTTTCCAAGCTTGCCCTGACAGCGTGGCTCTGAGGCTCGTTTGATAGCAGCCAGGTGGCGAGCTGTCATGGCAGCGTCGCTCGCGGCTCAGCTCTCTTCTGAACATTGTTTAAAATTCATTGTTCTGTTTGGCCAAACCGCCAAGAAAACTGTTAAAAGAAAAAAAAAATCCATATTCGTGTCGGCCTTTAGTTTGACGCCCAGATCTCAAGGCTTCAGTGAGAAATGAAGATTATTGAAGGTTGAGTCTGTTCAGCCACCAGGTGGCAGTGTTGTGAGATGAAATGAATGAACAGAGTTTTTTTTTGTTGTTTTAGTTTGTGTGTTGAATAACTTTGTGGGTCATAAGAGAATATGAAAACTTTTCCATTAAGAAGGAAAAAAACACCAAAGTTTGATTTTTTTTTTTTTTTTTTTTTTTCATCCTCTGCAGCCGGAGACAGAGGGGATAAGCGTGTGCGTGTGCGTGCGTGCGCGTGTGTTGTCTTTAGGCGTGCACGGACAGGAATGAGGTTACTAGGCTAAGGGATTGTGTTGTGGTGCAGGCGAAGCTGTGTGTGTGTGTGTGTGTGTGCCTGTGTGTGTGTGTGTGTCCTGACAGATGTAGGCCAGTACAGTTATATAAGGACGAGTTTATGACGAACCTAACCGAGCGCATGCACACGCACACACGCACACGCACACACACACACAGACACACGCAGGCACATATTTCCCCTCAAATAGGCAGGCAGCCAGGAACATCAGGAAGAGGCCAAAAGCAGCTACACACAGACACTGCAGCTCTGGGAGCAGACACACACACACACACACACACACCTGCACGCCCTATGTTTTCATACTTGCTGTTCCGATTACTTTGCCGTCCATCCATTTCATTGCAGACTAATTCTGAGCTCAACTTTCCTAAACAAACCCAAACCATCGTCACGCCGTAGATCTTGGATTCCTGCTTCCCTCCTCCGCCGGGCCTCGGTGTCTCTGTGGAATCGGTCGACGTGGGTCAGTGTGGGTCCGGGTGGGTCCCTGTGGATCCCTGTGGGCCCGGGTGGGTCCCTGTGGGTCCCTGTGGGTCCCTGTGGGTCCGGGTGGGTCCCTGTGGGTCCGGGTGGGTCCCGGTGGGTCCCTGTGGGTCCCTGTGGGTCCGGGTGGGTCCCTGTGGGTCCGGGTGGGCTGGTTTAGGTTCCTGTTTTTCAGGCGCACCAGGACAGACCAACTCCAACAATCACAAGCAAATCGTGTTTCCGGCATTTCAGATGCAGCGGTATGGAAACCCTGACTGATCCCAGTCACGTTGTAACTGACAGTATATTTAAGATGGGCGGAGCTATCATGGCGTCCCCCATAGCGGTCTGAAATCTCCTGTTGAAATCCTGCCTGTCACATGACCGCATCGTGTAAACAGAGGAGAAGCTGTGATTGGCTGATTGATGCTAAACTTTAACTCCTAAAATGAAATCGACAGATGAAACCAGAAACGGAGACCAGAACGTGCTCTGGAACCAGGAGCTTTAGGTTTATTTACACTTTGAAGTTCTGCTTTTTTTGAAACACCATTGCCCCCTGCTGGAATTTCTGTGGAATTACAGCTTTTGTGCACTTAATCATTGGATTCATTTCTCACACCGGAGGCGTCTGGTTGTAACCGATATCAATATCGATATAAAAAAGTGATGATTTTCATACTGAAAACCATATAAATGCTGAATATGAAAAAGTAATTTCTATATTTTCCAGAGTAAAAGTAAGTAAATAAGTTACTTTTTGACTAACGTCATAACTTGTATCAGGTTCCCCCATGAAGGTTCAGTTTCACTGAAAAGTTGTTTAATCGTAAATCACAATTCAAAACACCTTGACGAGGTTTTAGAGCTTCAGTTATTTTCAGCTCACAACATCCTCACTAATCAACCTTACTGACAACAGACGCTGGAGTCCGTGTCTTTTTCCCAACTTACATTACAAAGTCAGTGTCCAAAAAAACACTGAAACAATGTTTTGAGGAAGCATCCAGAAAAATCCAAGTATTTTCTTCTTTTTTTATGTGCAAACCAATTTAAATCATGTTGACTAATATCTCTCAACGTTAACATCCAGACACCAGCAGAACCATCAGAACCCTGCAGAAAGCATCATGTGGAAATGAAGCATTTTTTCTTGAAACACCAGAAGTTCCACATTTCAGACGGTTCCCAATGTCTGAATGTGTAAACAGATCAGCAGTCTAGACACACACACACACACACACACACACGCACGCAGCAGCAGATAAGTCATGCAGAATGATGGGAGCTTCTCAGCAGTGATTTTAATGCACTTTGTCCACTCAGACAGAAGGAGGCCACCCGCTAAACGACACCAGGAGAAAAAATGACCTTTTCTGAGCCCCACGCCGGCGCCTGTGAGCAGGAGCAGAATAAACCTGCAGCGTCGGGGCTCGCTGAGGAGTGTGTGTGTGTGTGTGTGTGTGTGTGCGTGTCAAGGCCTCGCTGTGCCTCAGCTGAGAGTCGGACAGTGGAATCTGTATCGGTGTACCGTCTGTCCAGGATTTAATAATCGCCTGCTGTTCAAACTGGGAGCGTCTTTTAAAATGTCAGGAGCTTTTTTTTAAAAACATTCACGTGCCGCATCGGGGTTTTCATCTCAGCGATCAGGGGTGTCAAGCATAAGGCCAGTGGCCCAAAACTCGGTCGTAAGAGCCTCCAATCTGGCCCAAAAAATCAAGTAAATGGTAAAAATGGAGAAAACATTGATTTTTTTTTTTTTTATATTATTATTATTACACACTGACTAACACTTAATTGGCTGCTATCAAACTAGCCTCAAAGCCATGCTGTCAGGTATGAAAACACCCATAAAACAGTTATTAGGACATTTTGGTTATGTCGAGGTTGTAGTCATTTTCTGTCGTAACTGTTTGGTTTAGTGAAAATGGTGGACTCAGGTATTTTCTCCGCCACAACAAAGAAAAACTTTAAATTTTAAATAAAGGTCATTCTGGTGTTGTTTTACCGGATCGGCCCGGTCAGGGTGAAATTCTGCTGAATTAAAATGTGTTTGACGTCACTGTCTCCCTTCTCTGTGGATTTTCTGTGATTTTTTTTTGTTTCCTAAATAAAGCAAAGCGCCAGCGTCCCTGCTTCCTGTGTCACAGGCGCCGTGTGAGGCCGACATTAAAATGTTTAGGGGCGACCTGCAGAGTCACCCTGAGGGGTCGGGGGTTATGAAAGCTTCCCAGCTGTGTGTGCATCGTGCACGAGCAGGCACGTGAATCCAGTCGTGCACGTGAATGCAGGCGTGCACAGCAGCGCCGCTCGGCTCCGCAGGGCGTCTGCGTCGGGGATTGGGAACAAACGCAGATTTGCCCTGTGAGCGAGCCCCCCCTCAACACACACACACACACACACACACACACACACACACACACACACAGACCGGTGGGGTCAGACAGGAGGGGAACGGGAGCAGAACGCCGTGTGTCCGCCGCCCGTCTGCTCCAGCTCGGATCCCGTCCGCCACCGGGACCGACCGCGACCCGCACCCGAGCTCCGTCTGACCTCAACATCAATATAAACTGTAAAAATACACGATTCAGACTAAAGTGGCCAGAATTCAACAAATCAGGTGCCTCTGAAACTGATTTGAATTTCATTGTTTTCTACTCAAGTGAAAATGGAAAACCTTTATAGCGGTTGGGGGGTTTGTTTCCATGACAACGGTGCTCAGTGACATTCCCAAGGTGGAATTTTTCTCAACAAACAAAATGCAACTTGAATCAAAATCGAGAGTCCGTGCAGGTCAGTCAGTGCGTGTGATTATGACAAATTTGACTAAGAAAGAAGCTCCAGAGTTTGAAGAGAGACGTGACGTCCGCTCTTCATGGAAAACAAGCGTTGAGCCAGCAGTGGGCGTCCTGATTCTGGCTTTGAGACTTCGGGGGCTGAAGTCAGCATCGCGGCAGCGTCGGTCGCCGAAGCCGGTGACCGGAAGCTGGAGTCGGTCGCCGTGCAGAGCAGATGGAGGCGTGCGTCACGAACGGCCTTCACAGGCGGAAACGCCAAAGCGCTTCCTGACATTTGCAGCCGTAGTGGTTTGATACTCTCCGCGCCGAGGACTCTGCTTTTTCCATTTTTACTATGATAATGAGCAGCTTCATTTAGAACACATGAGCCCTCCTGACCATCGGTAGAAGATCCACTCGGGTCAGGCTGACGCTCAGAGATAAGATCCATCTTTTCATGCTTGTTTTTATTCTCAGAGAAAAGGGAAGATGGGTTTGGGTTGATTGGTTTGTACTTGTGAAGTTTCATGAAAGGTTTGGTGTGTGATGGGGAAATTTGTTCAAATGCACCTAATCTCTTCCAAAATTGTGAATCCATAAGACAAACTGAGCTTCTTTTGCCAAACCTCTGATACCGTCAAGCTGGAGTGAAACATTCACTTTTTTCTATTTTACTTCGATCGTTCAGTTCAGAGACGAGAGAAATGAAAGCGGCTGGTGTCAGATCTTTACCGTCCATCTTCCCCTCCGCCAGGTTTCTCCTCCAGTGTCTGGAGGACCTGGACGCCAGCCTCCGGAAGCTCAACTCCCGCCTGTTTGTCATCAGAGGCCAACCAGCCAACGTGTTCCCACGGCTTTTCAAGGTTGGTACCAAACCAAGCAGCTCGCCCGGTCACTGTTATCCCTTTGAAACCTGCGATAGCTATTCCTCCGTGGAGAGTTTGGGACATTCTGTTAGACCACCTTCAAGAAACCTACATGGCACTTCAGAGCTCCGCCTCTAATTTCTCTGCCTGCTTTCAGGAATGGAAGATCTCTCGGCTGACCTTCGAGTACGATTCGGAGCCGTTCGGGAAGGAGCGAGACGCTGCCATCAAGAAACTGGCCATGGAGGCCGGGGTGGAGGTCATCGTCAAGATATCGCATACTCTCTATGACCTGGACAAGTGAGAACCCAGCCGTCCTCCCCTCTTTCACCTGTGACCATCGTCTTACTGACTAACTCCCTCGTAGTCGGTGTCTCTGCTGGTTCCGTGTCAGCGGGACCCTAACGGTTAGACGGTTCTTACTGACGGTCTCCGTCTGCGTCCCTCCAGGATCATCGAGCTGAACGGCGGACAGCCGCCTCTCACCTACAAGCGTTTCCAGACGCTCATCAGTCGGCTGGATCCCCCGGAGATGCCGGCAGAGACGCTGTCAGACATGCTGATGGGCCGCTGTGTCACCCCCGTCTCCGAAGACCACGGAGACAAGTATGGAGTCCCGTCCCTGGAAGAGCTGGGTGAGCAAAACAAACTCGCCTCCGTGAGGCCGATTCGGGTCTGACTGGAGAAGAGAGCGTTGGACAGTCTGAGTTTGGTTTCCTGAGCATTTGGTTTGTATCTGAAGTCTTTCAGGAGAAACACAGATGTGACGGTCTTCGTTCATACCCTCCTGCCTCCTGAGGGGGGCGTTTGGCTCCTGATGGTCTCCTGGTTCTCCTGTGGACACTTTGAGAACCACAGTTGCCCTTTATTGCCCCGTTGCCTGCAAACGGCTCAGACAGGAACCATGACGTTTGTTTACCACGCTGCATAAAGCTTTAAAAACTTTGGAAATATACACAGCTTTTCTTTTCTTTTCTTCGTTCTTCTAAACTGATCTAATAATAGATTCAAATTTGTTCCTCATGATGGTGATTGAGGACCGTAGTTGTTTTTTTTAAAGCTTCACAGATGACTTGAAGCTCCTGTAGTTGTCTACTTAAAAAAAAAAACCCTAAATGTGGTGAACAGCTTTCAGGATAAAAAAGCGATCCGTCTTCATTCCTGCTGCGTAAAGCCACTCACTGCTGAACTGGTTTGACACTTAAAATCCCACTGAAGTAATCAGTATTTCAAATTCTTCAACTCATCACGTGACGGATTAAATCCCAGGACGAAGATAACGGTGTGAACCCTCGGGTGTTAAAGTCGACCTCGTGTCTCCATTTGAAGGCGCGTCTCGTTTAAACCCTTGGGATCATCAGCCGGCGCGTTCCTCCACTCTGAGCGGGCGTCCAGATGGTTTCTCCTGACAGAAGGTCCGTCTCGTTCATCTGGAACCATCTGTCCGGGTTCAGCGTTTCCATTCACAGAGAGCCGCTCACACCTGTTCAGTGCCAGTTCTCCTAACCGGTGATCCGTCCCTGAATTAGCCGGGAGGCCTGTTCACCTCCTAATCCTCGCGGTCCAGATGTCTTCTGTTCATTCACAGAAGTCCATCGCTTCTTTGGGAGTCTCCACTGAGCCGCCGCCGCCGCCGCCGTCTGCAGCTCGCAGCTGCTCCTCCAGGTCTTTACAGATCAGACGCTGGCGGCCCAATCTGTCGGCCAATTAGCAGCCAGGAGTCGCTCTCACGGGTGATGCCGGGAAACGGGTCACCTGGCTGACCTTTGAACTGTGTGGAAGTTGTATTTAAGCATCTGCAGATGCAAAGTGGAATGTTTTGAAACCTTCTCCGTGTCAACGGGGATCGACAAAGCTGCGGTCGCCGTCTTTCTGTTGCTCCGGTCCGTCAGCGGAGCTCGAACCCGGGGCTGGAGGGCCGCCGTGTCGTCATCCCCGTTTATACCGCAACGTTTCCAATGAAAACTCATCATTTTATTACTTGCTGGAGATGCAGTTTTCATGTTGGGCCACTGGTGGGCGCTGTTGTTTCTGTCAGTAAAGTTTGTTTATTTACATTAGACGTCTTTCAGGTGTAGGAAAGCATCAGATATCGTGCAGCCCGTCTGTCGTTACACACCTTTCATCGGACTAGTTGCACAAAACATTTCAAGCGGCTCCATTAGGGAAGTCTGAGTAAACATCAATCTTTCTCTCTTCAGAGAGATTCTAAAAGTCGCTTTTCATCAGTATCTAGACCCGAGTAGCGAGGCGCTTAAGGTGAATCGGTGAAAAACCTCATGCGGTTCAGCCATTGTGCCTCCTCCACAGTCCGCCCGGCGCTGTCGGACCGACGCCGCGGCGCTCCGTCGGCGGTGGCCGTTACGCAACAGTCACAAAAGCACTGTGATTGTCTGACGTGTTTGTGTGAATAGAAGAAGAAAAGTCGCCAGCCGGCTTCTGGCGGAACGGCCAATCAGAGCCCTGGTGGGCGGGGCGGGGAGCCCGCCGTGTCCGCCGCGGCTTTTCTCAGATTGCAGCGTTGCGTAAGCGACCGACGCAGGACAGAGCCGAGTGTGACGGCGGTCTGACGCTGTGTTTCCAGGCTTCGACACGGAGGGCCTGCCGACAGCCGTGTGGCCGGGAGGAGAGACCGAGGCTCTGACCAGGATAGAGCGCCATCTGGAGAGGAAGGTCCGTACTGCGCCTTTTCCCTTTGAAAGACGAATGTTTTTTCTTTTCTTTTCACATGAAAACACATTTTAGAACTGAATTTATTTGAAGTGAGATGAAGTTAACTAGCGGCACGCTGCCCTTGTTTCATCCACAATATTTACAGCATTTACGTTTTGGATTCTTTCAAAAATTAAAGTCCGATTTGAATATAAAAGTATCACATGAAAGTAAATGTAGTAGGAAGAGAGAACCGAAACGCTCTGAATGAGTTGATGTTCTTCCCCTCTGCCCTCCTCCAGGCGTGGGTGGCGAACTTCGAGCGTCCCAGGATGAACGCCAACTCGCTGCTGGCCAGCCCCACCGGCCTCAGCCCCTACCTGCGCTTCGGCTGCCTCTCCTGCCGCCTCTTCTACTTCAAGCTCACCGACCTCTACCGCAAGGTCAGTCGTCCGATCGCCGAAGGAACCAAACCGTATCGGCGCGGAGACGAAAGAAATGTTCTTCTTTTCGCCTCATCCACCAATCACAAGCTTTTCACCCACACACTCAGCATCATTCTTAAAAATGTGACAGAAGGGAAATAACGAGGAAAAAGGGTAGAAATATTTAACAAAATGATATTTTTACTTATTTTCTATGCACTCAAAATCATTTAATGACGAGAGTATTAATATTTAGTGAACAAGGAATGATCTCTCCTTTCACATCTTCACATCCAGAAATGGATACTCCTGTGTAAGTTGTGTTTTCAGTCGCTCTGAGCTCCGTCGTCATGTAAACAGACGATTTCACCTGAAACCCTGTAATCGCTGCTTTGAGCAGGATTGATTAATGACGTTTAGCAGTTTGGATCCATGGCAGAACTTTGCTCCTTCAGAACAGTCGGGACAACAAGTGTTATCATAGCAGGAAAGGGTGGGTCACTGGAGCAGGGGTGTCAAACATAAGGCCCGTGGGCCAGAACTGACCCTCAAGGGGCTCCAGTCTGGCTAAACTATACAACACTCAAAGAAAACATTGTTTTTTTAAACATATTTCTTGAGAGTTGCAGACACAGCCCTGAGAGCCGAGCTGAGATCAGCGATGCTGCCATGAGAGCTAGCTGCCCCGCCCGGTAGCCTCGGAGCTAGCTGCCCCGCCCGGTAGCCTCGGAGCTAGCTGCCCCGCCCGGTAGCCTCAGAGCTAGCTACCCCGCTCGGTAGCCTCAGAGCTAGCTACCCCGCCCGCTAGCCTCAGAGCTAGCTGCCCCGCCCGGTAGCCTCAGAGCTAGCTGCCCCGCTCGGTAGCCTCAGAGCTAGCTGCCCCACTCGGTAGCCTCGGAGCTAGCTGCCCCACTCGGTAGCCTCAGAGCTAGCTGCCCCGCTCGGTAGCCTCAGAGCTAGCTGCCCCGCTAATCTCGGAGCTAGCTGTAGGGGGGCCTGTGGATAACGGTTCACTGCATTTTGTGCCAGAATGTTTCATTAAAGTTAGCTTCATCTTGAAATTGCAGTCTTTTTCTCTCTGAAGTTATATTTTTTGAAAATATTGACATTTTCATGACGTATTTTCTGCATCACAACAAAGAAGAGCTTTAAAGCGGACATTTTTTTACTAGGTTACTACATTTTGCTCATGATGTATTTGTACCCTACTCAGTCATTTTGACAGTAGACTAACATGGCTAACATACACTCACAGCCTGCTTCCTTCATTTTAAAAGGCTTTTAATTTTTAACGGCTCCAGACAGATTTGGTTTTTGGTTCTTTGAGCATTTTGGGTCACCGCCCCCTGGAGCAAGATGTTAAATGTGCAGTATTTTAAAATAAATGGCTTTCCTCTGGTTGATCCCTGCAGGTGAAAAAGAACAGCTCTCCTCCGCTCTCCCTGTACGGCCAGCTGCTGTGGCGCGAGTTCTTCTACACGGCGGCGACCAACAACCCGCGCTTCGACAAGATGGAAGGGAACCCCATCTGCGTCCGCATCCCCTGGGACAAGAACCCGGAGGCGTTCGCCAAGTGGGCCGAGGCCAAGACGGGCTTCCCCTGGATCGACGCCATCATGACTCAGCTCCGGCAGGAGGGCTGGATCCACCACCTGGCGCGGCACGCCGTGGCCTGCTTCCTCACCAGGGGCGACCTGTGGATCAGCTGGGAGGAAGGCATGAAGGTGGGCCTGTCTGAACCCGGCTCACATTCCCCGTTTCACCAGTCCAACAGCTGATCGGCCTCCTGCTGAAACACCGCCGTTATATTTCATCTGTTGTCTGATCAGTGAACAGCTGCCATCATCAGCTCAAATCTGGAGTTAAAATCTGCGTTTGACTTTCTTCCTTATAGAAAATTAAAATATTGCATTTGTTTTTCTTATGTAAACACAAATATATCAGATGAAGATCAGCGCTTCTGTAAAATCCACTAAATCCAGATGTGACGTTGCGTTTTATTGCTGTTTCTCAGCTAAAGCTACATTTGCTGCTGCCTTACATCTGATGTGGCGCAGAAACCACGTTACACTAATGAGTGGCTCCCAGTTTCTCCAGAAAACTGACCAGCAGTAACATTTCAGACACAACCTTTATTTTAACTGGTAGCCATTACTAACCCGTCGTTACTCACTCAAAGCATGAAGATAAACAAGTTAGGCGAGCTTCCTGCTCTGTTGAATTTGACTTCTGGAGTAAAAAAAAAATGCACCAAGCTGAAACCATTTATTTTATGTATTCACCGTTTTCAGGTCAGTGAATATAATCACAATATTGGCTCTTTTTTTTTTTGACCCATTTCTCTGCTGAAAGTGACCATTTCCTGCCACATTAATTCTCAGTCTTCAACCCAGTTTCATAATAACCTTCCAATCTCAAACCCCTGTTTCGCTGTACAATCGTGAAAAGGTCAATATTTTCAGGAAAAGCAAACAGTTACTCCTAAGACCGACTCAGATCATCTAACGCGTGGCTCTGGGTGGCTGCAGGTGTTCGAGGAGCTGCTCCTGGACGCAGACTGGAGTGTGAACGCAGGCAGCTGGATGTGGCTGTCCTGCAGTTCATTCTTCCAGCAGTTTTTCCACTGCTACTGCCCCGTGGGCTTCGGCCGGCGCACCGACCCCAACGGGGACTTCATCAGGTGGGTACCTTTCCTGGCATCGCCCATTGGTGCCGACTCCCTGGATGGCGCCCTTCTTCCCTCTGCCTCTCTGGACCGCACATTCAGGGAAAACGCCGTCCTCACGCCCACATGTCGTCGTTAGCTAACTTTATCGAGCTTTTTGACGTATTTTGCCACCAGATGTTAAACAAAAGGCTCCCGTCACTGCGGATCCTTCGCCCGTTCACACGACAGCGAGTGAGTTGAAGGTGAAAACACTAAACCGTTCTAGCGTTTTGAAGGTCCGCTGACCCGCCGTCGGTGCTCGGAGTCAGTAAAAGCTGCATTTCCTGTGCAGCGGCGGCCTGCGGAGGGCCACGCCCCCCCCAGGTCAGACGCTCATTTTAAAGCCCAGACTGGTGGATTTGCAGCAGTGTCCGGCTCGTCGTCCCGTCTTTCTTTTAAGCTCTTTTAGTGTTTCTGTGGAAAACAGCAGCGTTTTCACTGGAAACGTTGTCGTGTGCACGGGTCCTTCCGTCGCGCCAAGCCTCACACACGTTTACACACATCTTAATTTACCACAACCAAACTAAAGACAGACAGAGAGAAACGGAGGGATAAAGGGGGACGTCCAGATCTCTGGGTAAGTGACTGAAAGACAATCAACGTCCTTCCTTCTTCTGTCTTCTCTTATTATTTTTTTGTGACCATCGACCTTTTTTCTGTTAAAACTTCAGCACTTTAGATTTTCCATCAGGCATGCCTTTTGTAATGAGTTCAGTGTACTTCTCTTTAATTGTTTCTCAATGTTTGGTGACTGTGCACATATTTAGACATACAACCGTTTCCACAAGATGGTGCGTGTGTGCGTGCGTGCGTGCGTGTGTGTGCGCGTGTGTGTGTGCGTGCGTGACCTGCACAGGCGTAGTTCTTGTCTCCTCTCTCTGGATGTGGCTCTGTGTCTGTGTTTTGGCTCATGTTGTTATTTTTGGGGGATTGGGCTAAAAGTTCAGCTGTCCCTCTCCCCTGTGTAGATTGTAGCTGATTGCTTTTAAGTCGACTGGCCGTGACGCCGCCGCCCGGCTGCCGCGCAGGGCGGCGTCCTGCGCGGCAGCCGGGCACCCAGTTTGAGACGCCGGCGGGCTACTTCCTTCTGTCTTTTGGATTGAGCTGTGCATCCCCGGCGGACAGTACTTTGCTCGCACCCCAGCGGCGCTCTCTGGGCGAGTTTGTATCTCGGTAGCGTCTCATTTCGTCAAAAGGGATTTTGACCGCTTGGTAGGGAAATGCAAACGCCTCGCCTGCATTCGTTAGGTAGAAGACCATGAAGCATTCCCCAGATGGCGGCAAGAAGAGGCGTTGGGCCAGCCGCCGCTGTGCCGCCGCGGTGATGCACGCCTGGCGCCGGTACCCGTTACCGCGTCGTGCCACGCGGGCCGGTTCCTTGTCCCGACGCTGGGCAAAGCCCCTTCATCCCGCCCTTTGTGAAATGTTCAGTGGTGCTCTGCGTACATGAATGCAGCCCTCTTGGTTCGGGGGGGCCTGGAGCAGCGGCTGGACCATTGACATGCTTCTCACACACACACACACACACACACACACACACACACACACACACACACACACACACACACACAGCATCCACTGGCAACCAAGGAGACTAATAGAAAATTAATATTCCAAAAATGTCATAAATTCAAGTATTCCACAATCATCTGTGGAAAAGTAAATCTACATAGTGCCATTTCTCTTTTCCATCATTGAGATTAGGCCTTTCCTGTCATCATTTCTACAGTAATTGTTTGAAATATTTTCATTACAAAGAGCAAGTTAAAGATTTCAGTTTCACCCGTCCGGCCCTCAAGATGGGACTGGGCTGTTTGTGGAGGCTGAATAAAATTATCTGGCAGCAGGTGTGAAAAACAGTCTTATTGATATCATTTAAAGCTTGTGTCCAAACACACACACACACACACACACACACACACACACACACACACACACACACACACACACACACACACACACACACACACACACACACACACTCACTCACCACCCGCTGTCCTCTGTCGGACCTCCTGCGAACCAGCAGGTCGCGGATCTTCCTGGCAAAAGGGTTGTGGTCCCTTTTGGTGAAATGAGGGTGCTCCCTAGTGGGCTGGCCCAGAGCGTGGCGCTGTGGCTGTGGGGGGGGACAGTCAGCGGGGGGGAGGCTGACCACTTAAAAGACAACCACCACAGCCTGAGGGGCAGGGGGAGCAGGCTTGAGCTCTTTTCTCAGTCCACCACTGTCTGATCATGGGGGGGCGGGTGGGGGCGGGTGGGGGCGGGGGCGGGGGGGGGCGGGGTTTGGGCCCAGAGCCGTGACGGATGATGGAGGACTCCTGTCATCGGCGTCTCGCTCCACGTGTTTTCTGGTTGTTGGTTGATATTTGATCAGTTTTTCACGGAAGTCAAAGAAGAGAAAGAAGCTTTTTCTTTTTCTTTTTGCTTTTTTTTTTCGATGGCAGAACTCCTCCACCATTGGCCTGCTCTGGGTGGGGGGGCAGGGTGGGGGGGTCCCAGAGCTGTGCTGTATGAGGGAGGACTTCTGCCATCGACCACTCTCTTTACAGATGGTTCTTTTTTTCCTTTCAGATCAGTTTTTAACTCTGGAAAGTGAAGATTTAACTTTTGCAAACTTGGGTCAGTTTTTTGCGGCTTTCCAGGACAAAGTTTTTTTTTTTTTGTTTTGTTTTTTTTTTTCCTCCTTTCTTTTTCGATGGCAGAACCCCTCCACCATCCACCGGCTCTGGGCGGGGCGGGTGGGGCTCAACACTCTGCTCTCTAACGGCGTGTTACAGTTAGACGTCTCCTAGCATCATCCAGCCGATCGGCGGCGGCCTCTCTCTCTCTCTGGCGACGGGGCGATCCTCCGTCGCGAGCTGAGCGCCGTGCGTGTGGCCGCGCCCTCCCCTGCCCTCCCCTGCCCTCCCCTGTCCTCCCCCCACCCACCCACCCACCCATGCCTCCGGCCTCTGGCCTTCCAGCGCTGCACTTTGCCGCTTCCCACAGTTCCACTCCCCCCCCCCCCCCCTCCCCCCTCCCCCTCTGTCCGTCTCCCCTCCTCGGACTCGGTAAGGTCGGACCAAGCGCAGTAGGTAGGTGACCTCTCTTTGTCACACGGAGCAATAAAAAAAAGATCCCACGACAGCCGAAGGAGAAAGAACACGAGAGAAAGCACAAGCAGCAGTTCTGGACTGAGGCGTTGAACGCCGCCTTGTTGCAGTTTGATTGGCTTCAGCTGTGGAGGGTCAGACGTCTCTCTGGCGTGGAGCTGCTGTCCCGCCAGCTGTGCAGTAACATTTGTCCGGGACCACAGCCCCGCGCTCTTGTTCCACTACGTTTGGACTTGGCGCACTGTGATGATGGTAACTCACCTCAGTGCCTGAACCAAGTCGACTCGAGGCTTTCTGAAGAGCCCTCGGAGAGTCCTGCACCCATACTCTCATGTACCGTAGCCATACTGTGCAGTGTTGTGGTTGTCCGTAGCTTTCATTTCGTAGCAGCTATTTTCTCATAATACCTGTAAGCATGAAGTGCTGAAGATCAGCATGCTTTTATCAGTTCCAAAACACACTTGAGCTGCACAAGTAACACTGAAATGTATGGTTAAATGCACATGCCTGAGATCTCCTTCAGTTTACCTGCTACATGTTTTCATAATTTTGACAAAATAATTTCATGCAAAAATATGAAAAAAATGGATTTGAAATGTGCAACTGTATTTTTTCCCACATCTATTTCTGCTAATGTCAAAGTTTTTTTCCCATAATGTCTTCTTGAGTCCCTGCACCCCCACCCCCTCCCCTCCAACCTTCCGCGTCCTTCTGACACAAGCCGGCATATCTAATGTCTCCCTGTGCTTCCAGACGATACTTACCTATCCTCCGAGGTTTCCCTGCTAAGTATATCTACGACCCGTGGAATGCCCCCGAGTCCGTGCAGGCGGCCGCCAAGTGCATCATTGGCGTGCACTACCCCAAGCCCATGGTGCACCACGCGGAGGCCAGCCGGCTCAACATCGAGAGGATGAAGCAGATCTACCAGCAGCTGAGCCGCTACCGAGGCCTGGGTGAGGAAGTGCAGGGTGGAGTAACGGCTGTGACGAACCTGCAGTTTTGGGTCTAATTGGAAAGTAAATCTGGACATCATCTGTGTAACGGCGAACTTATAGATAAGATAAACACATTGGTATTCATAACGTATCATTCCTCCAAAGTGGGGAACCTGCGTGAAAAAGCATCACGGAAGACAGTCAGTCAGAGACTCCTGACAAAGCAAACAGAGAAGCAACAGCAGCATGAATTAAACACAGGAGAACACAAATAACCTGCGCAAATATCTAAAATATACATTATATGCAGAATGTGACCTTCTTTTTTTATTTGGACATTTTTTCTGTTTTGCCACGGAAGGTTTCATTAAAATTGGCTTTTTGTTGCGACTGTAGTCATTTTGTGTCGCAGTAGTTTGGTTTTGTAAATATGTCAACATTTTCATCCCGTCTGTGTCGCGACAAAAAAACCCTCCAGAATTTAAGTTTATGGTTAATGTGGCTGTTTTACTGGTCCGCCCCACTCGGGATGAAACTGAGCCGCATGTGGTGCAGCTCGGTGTTTCAAAGCCTCCTGTGGCTCCCCCTGGAGGCTGAAATGAATACTGCAGGCGGCCGAGGCTCACATCGTCTCTGAACCTTCATCGTTCTCATGAATTCCTGTCTGTCGTTCGGTGTGTTTCAGGCCTGCTGGCCTCGGTGCCGTCCACCAACGGGAACGGCAACGGAGGAATGATGGCGTACTCTCCCGGAGAGCAGCAGCCAGGGACCAACAACAATTCACATTGTAATTTCCAAACAGAATCTGACAGCGTGAAGCCATCAGCTGTGTTGTGCAACATATAGTTTCTTTCAATTTGGTGTAATAAGTATGTCTAATACAATAACATCAGCCCCACCAGCTCTTTACCATAAAGAAAATATTGTTAAAATCATTGCATCACAAATTGAACAAACTGAGTGTGCTAATGACAGATGTTTTGCAGCAGTATCAGATTACTGAACCCTGATCAGATTCACAGCTGTGATCATTTTCTCTTTGTTTTCGTCTTCCAGTGCCTGCAGTGTCGGGGAACTCGGTTGCTACTAGTAACGGCAGCGGGAGCATCCTCCTCAACTTTGACAGTGAAGAGCAGACCAGGCCGAGCGACGTCGGACGTCTGCAGCCGCTGCCTCAGCAGCAGCAGCAGCAGCAGCATGGTGCGTCCACACCGTCATGGAAACGTCCGTTCTGCAGCTCCAGAGCCCGTTTACGATCCCTGCACAGTCCGGATCTATTCTCAGAATGCTGGAAGACAGAGGTGTTGTCGTGATGCTGCCGCGGCAGTAAAGCTACCTGGATGCTACCGAAGCACCTCAAAGCCATGCTGTCGTTGGGAGTTTGGGAAAACACCCATAATGCAACAACTGGAGGAGGAGTTTTTGGGCTATTTTACTGTGTTTTGAACCAGATGGTTTCAGTAAAATTGGCTTTATGTCGTCATTCTTGTCTGTTTCCGTGACAACGGTGCTCGGAGCCACAAACACAACGACTTAGAAAAGCTTGGGCTTCATCGCCATGGAAGCGGGCAGAACAGAGACGTTCTGGAAACACTTGGGCTCAGTCTGGGTAGATTTCAGTGTAAACGAGGATCGTTTTCAGAACGTAGCCATGGAAACGGTGCACTTCAATCGTGAGCGGGGACTTTTCTCAAGTGGTTTTAGTGGTTTTAATGGTTTTAGTGGTTTAGTTTGAGATGCAGAGTCTCCTCATTGGCACCAGAGAACCTCGTCGCCGTCGCTTCCTCCCAGCGGTGAGTGAACTGAGCGGAGGCTGTGCTTGTCTGCTGCAGGATACCACTCAGTGCCAGACACCAGCCAGACCATCACCAGCAGCCGACTGTACCACGAGTTCGCCGTGCCTCAACACCCAGGTAGGAGACCACCGCGCCCGGCTGGAGGAAGTCCAGCTGCCCCCCCCCCCCCCCCCCCCCCCCCCCCCCCACCGATCTGCCACAGTCGTCCCTCCTCCCGGGGAGACTGACGCGGTTCTCCGTCCCGTTCCGCAGGACTGTTCCTGCACGGCAGAGGCGGCATCACCGGGAAGAGGGAGCGCGAGTCGGAACGAGACGGCTCGGCGGAGGAGGACCCGGCGTCGTGCTCGCTGCACAAGATGCAGAGGCAGAGCGCAGAGGTCAGACCCCAACTATGAGCCCTCAACACTCACCTTTCCCACGTGGAAACACTCGGCGCTCAGTCGCTCAGGAGTCCGTTTACACGACAACGCCGAAGACGCAACTTTTTGAAAACAGCTCCCAAGGTGGAACTTTTTGAAATTGCACGGACTTTGTGAATGAGTAAAATAAATTTTGATTCTGTTTTTGTGGAAATGGGTTGGGGACGCCACTTTTCGAAAAACACTCCCAACTCTGTTTCCATGGAAACTGGGAAATTTAGCTTTTTTGAAAACGCTCCATTGAAACAGGAAAAAAACAGCTTTTTGATCAGTTACGACCCCGTTTCCATGGAGATGGGAACTTTGTAAGGTTTTAAAAATGTTCCATTTCCATGGAAACGAGGGAAAAGACAAGTTTCTGGAAATTTCCAACCTCTTCCGGCACTTTGTGGAAATGCTGCAAGTCGACGATGTTTTCCCCCAGAGTGTCATGGCTTCCAGTCCAGGTTCTCCTGGTCCTGGTCCTGGTCCTGGCCCAGACTGTCCTGGTCCTTGCTGTTAAAGTCCAAGTAAAGCAGAAATAAATTTGTGTTATGAGTTTGTCACACTGCATAAACATGTGTCACTAACCACTGAGCCGAATTTGAATGATTAAAAAAATTGCTAAGTATATAAAATAAGGTCTCAAAATCATGGGAAAACAAGCTCTTCTCTCTGCTGTGAAACGCTGGGGGCGTGTCAGCTGGGAGCGCTGGAGCCACGCCCACAGCGGGAGGGGAGCCGCCTCCGTGTACGCCTGGTTCACACAGGAGGCGCCGCGCTCGGAAGCGCCGCGCACCGAATGTCAGATCGGCAGGAGGCGCGGGGCGGCTCGCGCCGTGGAGCGCTCCGCTCCTCTCTATTTTCTCCGCGAGCGCCGTGGACCGCCAGTTAAAGCCGGACAGAGCAGATCGCACCAGACAGGAAGTCGGGAACGGAAAATACGAGAGAATCCGGTCAATTTTCAAATTAAAAGGAAGTAAAATAACATAAATTATGTTGCTTTTCGGTTTTCCTTTTTAGATGAACACACACACACACACACACACACACACACACACACACACACACACACACACACACACACACACACACACACACACACACTCTCACACACACACACACACACACACAGAAAGCGGGCGAGAGAGAGAGAGAGATTCACGTGATGGTGGGCACTGTCCAGGCGCAGTTCACCAACAAGATGATAGAAAACACCGTGCTGCTTCCTTCTTTTATTGATTGAATGAACCCAGAATCTCCTGCTTTGACACCGGAGCCTGTGCAGCAGCGAGCAGAGCGCCGGGACTCTCCTTCTGTCCACGGGCTCAGTCCATGTCTCCGGCGCGCAGAGCGCAGCAGAGATGGCTTCCTGTATGAACAGCCAAGCGCGGCGCCTTGGCGTCCTGTGTGAACCAGGCGTAATGCGCTAGATGTATTTATATTGCTTCAGCGTCCGGGGCGGGTTTATGCTAATGAGGGCCCCGTTGCGTAACGCAGCCCTGATTTCTGACACGCCCATTAAATCCTGAACACAGAAGCGCTGAAAAAAGTCTGAAGTCTACCTCCAAAATGAAATCATTAATGTAGGAATGGCTTTTTTATGTTGTAAAGAAACACATTTATGACCTATTGAAGGCGTTTAGAAGAAAATGGCTGATTTTGCTTTACACAGACTTTAATGAGAATGTCACCTGAACCGATGAGTTTTCAGTTGACTGGTTGCCATGGGAACGGCTCCTCGCTCCCCGGACTGACGCCGTCTCCGTGGAGATGCTGCTCTGCAGCATCAAACCTTTAAAGTGGAAAAAAGAAAAAACGAAGTTTCTTCTGTTGTTTTAACGAAGCAGAATCCAGTCAGAAGTCTCCGAACGTGAATCCACCTCAAGACGTTTCCAGGCCTGGATGCCGCTTCGCTGCCGGGTTTGGCCTGAATAACGGTGTGTGTGTGTTTTTTTTTTCTTCCAGACGACCTAGACCTGGTGCGGGTGAGAACATCCAGAACCCCGTTGGAGTCACGGTCCAGCCAGCAGATGTTCTCCACAAACACACACACGCACACACACCTCCACCTCCACACACACCACTCGCTCTGCCGGGTTTCAGCCAGAAAGCCTCCCGGGGGCCAAACACAAAGGTGAAAATGTGACTTCTTTCTTTTTTCAGTCTCCATCAAAAACGAAACGCCTCAATTTTTAAAGCTCAACGAATGCCGGTTTGTAAAAAGAAAAAAAAAAGATTCTAATCCAACTGCGATGTCTTAAAGCGCTGCTGCCACCAGCCGTGATCCTCCATCTGAAGCAGCTGCAGATGTAAATACTGGGATATTTTATGTGTTTTTAAAGCTCCATCAGTCACACCGTTTGTCCGCGCATCCAAATTTTAAAAAGAAATCATTTTTTTTTCTATTTTTATTACAAATACGAAGACTTTTAGAGAAAATTGCAGTAAGACGGTGGAAACGCAGCCAGAAACACAATTTCTGTTTAAAAAAAGGTCCAAAACAGCAGGTTCATAAACCATCACATGCATGTAAATACGCTCAGCCCCCAGAACGGATTCCATCGCTTCACTCGGCGTCTTTCCTGCGGTTTGACGGCAGTCACATGGTCCAAAGCGTCCGCCCTGCTCACGAGGAACGCCACGTTTCGCTGTTGATCTCATGGGAACAGGAAGCGCAGCCCGTCTGCAGCGCTGCCAGCTGGGAAACGCAGAGATGAGGGCTTGTAGAGCACATCTCTGAACCGCCGGCGCCGTCTTCAGCGTCGACGGGCCGACGCTTGGCGGCTCACCTGGCGCCGCTGCCGGCTCCTCACTCGACTCGTATCGGCAGCTAAAAACAGCGAGCAACGTTTTTCTCAAGACGCGTTACAATAGTTTTCTTCTTGGAAGTGTCAGACCAGTTTCCAGTCTCGGTCTATAAAACATGTTTACAATGTTTCTCGTCGCTCGGAGACGTTCAGTCAACAACTGCCTTTCAGAGCGTGGCATTATGGGTAAAGGAGTTTTTTTTTGTACAGCTGTTTTTGTGTCGCCGGCGATTCGTTGCAGCTCCCCGGCGTTTCCGGTGTTTTCCACCTGTGAACGCAGTCCGGCCCCCGCTGGAGTCCAGAGCTCAGTCACATCTTCACCTTCTCTGTTTCCCCCGCCGAGCTCGTCGCTTCGCGTTTCGCCTGTAAAAGTGTGGAAACAAGTCTGTGAGGCATCCTGTGGCGTTGGAAATGTATTTTGCTGTGCATAAAAGACATTCAACAAACCAAAAACAAAGAAAAAAAAAAACCACAAGATGAGGCAGAGGGAGGCATCTGGAGCCCGGCAGAGCGCCGAGGAGTTCATGTTTTTCTAAACTTTCTTATAATAACAAAAAAGAACAAAAAACTTACGAAGCAAACAGGAAAGAAAAGCATTTGAGTTCAGCGGTGACGAGAGGAAACGAGCCCGGCCGTCACCGACAGCCCTCACAAACATGAAGGATTTTCTTCAGCTGTGCAAAGAGTTGGCGAGTGTTCATCGATTGGCCGCTCCGCCGCGCCCCGTTTCCACGACGACCACGATGCGTCAGCCAAAACAAACCTCCTCCACATGGCAACCAGCGCAGGAACGGCTACAGCGAAGTGACACTCACCCCCGTTTCCACGGAGACGGATTCGGAGTGTGTTTTTTCAAAGTTACATTCACTCCCGTTTCCATGGAGACGGAGCGATTTCAGAAAGTCGCCTTTTTCCATGGCTCATCAGCACAACGCAGCGGGAGTCCACGGAGCCGTCGTGGGGCAAACGGGGTCGGAGGTCAGACGTCCGGACTTTGGATCGAGTCCCAACATGGCGGAAACGGGAAGCTGGTGTCTTACTGAGGTTCTCTTCACCATCAGGAAAGGAGCCGATCAGCCAGAGAATGTACGATCCCTGTAAAATATGTACAAAGAGAGACAAAGACAGATCTATCAGCAGAGATATCAAACACGCCAAAACACTTTACTGCAGTTTGCTCCACTTTGATGGGTCGTTTCAACGACGCGGAGCTGCTGCAGCCTCCGTCAGCGCGCACACACACACACACACACACACACACACGCACACACGCGCACACAGCGTTAGACAGGAGTGAAGGTGGAGGTTTGCCAGCTGCCCTCCAGCCCCGACCTGCAGTGAAACAGCAGCGCCCCCTTCTGTTGAAGCACACCATAGCAGTTCACACACTTTCTTGGCTCAAAATGCAGCTTTTCGAGTGTACTTGGTCAACCGCAGTGTTTTTTGTTTTTTTTTTGTTTTTTTTTTTTTTTTTTACCTTTTCAGGGCAAATAGGAATTGAAGTAAAGGAAGAAGAAAAGGCAGGTTATCTTCCCATCTGTGGCGCTGCAGCACAAACCCTGAAGTTCAACTAATGTTGAGTTTATATTGACTGTTGATCTTCTTGGTGTCGTTGGCTCGCTCTCCATCCCGTTCACACTATTTAATTCAGAGCTATACTGAAACATCAGCGGTGATGAACCGGCTTCAGTCCAAATCCTCTGAAAGCAGCGTTTTTAACTCCAGCAGCGATATGTTGCATTCACAGGCCCACTTCACGGTGGGAAATTACAGCTGGAACACACTTTTCCCTTCACTAAGTGACTCTTTCAGAGCAGAAATTCAGGTTTTGGGAAAATTAAAACACCGACTCTGACGGTTTGAGTAAATGTGTTCTAAATTCATCAGAACCTGCAGATCGGAGCTGCCGGCGGTGGCCTGCTCTCCTCCAGAACGTTCCGCTTGGCGTGTTGCCGTAACGATTCGTGTCTGTGTACAGTTGTTGATATTCGTCGATCTGTGATCGTGCGGCCGGCCTTCAGGACGAGGCCGTGAAGCGGAGTGGAGGTACAAGGTATTGAAGTGTTTCTGTAAAATAATCCTGTATGTTCTCGACATCGTTAGGGTTTCTTTTCCTTTATTTTGTAGCTTTTCTCTTTATGGAAAAACCAGTCGAACCAAGTTTGTATTCTCGCTTTATTTTTCATTTTGTTGGAAAGCCATCTGTAATATTCCGCTCTTTTTTTCCGTCTCTCCCTGTGTTGTGAAAAGCTTTTTTCTCGTGATCAAGTTTATGAAAGGAAATTAAAATTGTGACAAACCGACGTCTCTGGCTGCTTTAATCATCCGGCTGTGAGTAGAATCCAGACTGTCCGTCCAACAGAGCTTCATGAGGAGGAAGACGAGCCGGCGGCTGCTCTCTTTCAACCAACTGGGGATTTTGGCTTTTTTCTCTGAAAAACTTCCACTTTTTTCCCTTTTTTTTTTTCCAGAATCTAACTTTTTAATGTAGCAAATTTCTTATTTTGAAATTTTCAGTTTCTTTCAGGATTGATTGTAAAATTTGGACAAAAAAAGTTTGTTTTTTTGTAACTTAGAAATCTGACTTTTAGAATTCCCCTTTTCTTTTTTAACTGAATTTAAAATTCCAGAGTCTTTTTTTTCTTCTTTTTTTTATCAGAATCCTGAGTTTAGAATTTATCTTTTTTGATTTTTTTTTTTTTTTTTTTTTTCACCATTTTGTTTTTAAAATTTCGGCTTTTGGTGGCGATTTCAAAGTTGAATTTTTTCCTGAGTGTCAGCCCTGTTGGCCCGGGATCAGCATGACCTGCTGACCTCAGGTCGTTGCTGAATTAACCCCGATGTCTGTTCTTGCAGTGCGTTCACACCCGTCAAGCCGCCTCTGTTTCATTCACTCTCTCACACACTGCAGCCTGACGTCATCCCAGACGGACGCGTCCAGTTGTTAAAGATGCATTTCAGGACATTTTTGGTCAAAATGTTTTTATATTTTTATGAAACAGACATGAAATATTTCAGGAGAGATCAGCTTATTTCTGTTTCTTTTTGCTTTTGCACATTTCTGGTTCAGAGTTATGATGCCTGTAAATGAACGACGGCGTGTCCTGTCCACTGGAAGAACCCTCACTCACTGATGAGCCATTTCACATGGAGTCTGGCCCAGCTGCATCCCGTCGTGCCTCCTCTGTTTTTTCTCCTTCCCAGACTTCCCTCATGTTTTCTGTGATTGTCTGATGTGTTAAAAAATGTGTTGATGTGTGTGTATTGTAAACATTCTGCGGTGGTTCTAAGGAAACGCTGCGGGAACACCCCATGGAAGCCTCGTCCGGTGAGTCATCCTCAGTTTGGTTTCACTCTCTCCCACAGAATCACTCGCTTGCTGAGCGCGGCAAGTCTTGTGCCGACGTTTCAGGAAGAAAACATTGGATATGGACCGTGGATGACGTGGCAAAGTTTATACAAGTGAAACTTGTTGAAAACTGTGCGAGTGTGATACTGCAGGTCAGCTCACACTGGAACTCTCACTCTTTCACAATAAACAGAATAAAGGGAAAAAAGGGTTTTGCTTCTTAAGCTTTACAGATGTGGTCACAACACGTTTCATGGTTTTGGTTTGTTTTTCGTGTTCAAAATAGAGAATCCATCAATGAGTCAGCAAAGTTGCTTTTTGAGGGAAATTTGCAGGGGTGGAAGTAATTAAAATACTCATGCCAGTGTGATTAACTGAGTTTTGGCTACTTGTACTTTTATTTTTCAAGTGTGTGATTTCATGCAACCATTTCATCTGCTCTGCTACTTTTAATTCTTCACAATTCTTCATCTTCCTTCTTCACCACAACAGACCGATACGACGGCGTCGCTGCAGCCGCTGCACCGATCCGCCCGTCGGTCTCGCCTCCATCCTTCCTCCACTCGTGAACAAGATCCCGAGGTACTTAAACTCCTCCTCTTGGGTCAGGGTCTCTCCACCGACCTGGAGAGGACCATGGCCTCGGATTTGGAGGTGCTGATCCTCATCCCCATCGCTTCACACTCGGCTGCAAACCGCCCCAGTGCATGATGGTCCAGCTTCCATGAAGCCAACAGAACAACATCATCTGCAAAAAGTAAAGATAAAATCCTGTGATCCCTGACCTGGACCCCCTCCGGCCCCCGGCTGCGCCCAGAAATTCTGTCCATAAAAATTATGAACAGAACCGGCGACAAGAGGCAGCCCTGCCGGAGTCCAACATCAACCGGGAACAGGTCCGACTGACTGCCAGCAATGTGGACCAGACTCCTACTGCGGTCATACAGAGACCAGATAGCCAAAAGCAAAGGGCCCGTGGCTCGGTTCTCCCAGAGAACCCTCCTCAAGTTACCAGAAGCGACGGGGCCAAACGCCTTCTCCAAGTCCACAAAACACATGTGGACCTGTGGGGTGAACTCCCATGAACCCTGGAGTGCCCTATGGAGGGTCTGGAGCTGGTCCAGGGTTCCAGGACCAGGACGAAAACCACATTGTTTGGTGGAAACTAGGACTGTGTCTCGAGTACAAAAATGATCGAGGCAAATTTTACACAACGAGGCTTCGTTTAATTAATCTCACGCGCGATGAGTTGCGCACACACGTGTGTGTGTGTGTGTGTCACCCGGACTGTTGTGATTGGCTGACATATCCAAGCGACGCCGGACCGGGTGCTGACACCTGTCCCGTCATGACTTCCTGTCAGCTGGGGTCCGATCAGCTGGGATCGATCAGCGGACGTCCGCACCAGGCCCAAATTTTGTGACGGCGCTGTGCGTACGAGCAGGTGGCGCCGGTATACACATGCTCCAGAGGGCCACAGCAAACAAAACACGACCGACGCGAACTCTGAAAAGTGACTTTGCGAAAAGAACAGGCTGCAGCTCCGTCTGCGACACCCAGAGAGTGAAAACCTCACGGACGGATAGAGCAGACTCTGTTGGGAGGGATGAGAAGGTCTGCCCACAGAAGTGAAAGTATCTAATGGCTCAGGCGACGCCCCACGATTCAGAAACAGAAAAAAAGGCTACATAAACTCTGATACTAAATGACAATAGAATGACAATGTTATGGCTTTTTTTATTTTTTAAACTGACTTTTAGAAGTCAGATTTTTCTCTCGGAATTAAAAGTTTGACCCTCCCCCTCAAGGTTCATTTAATTATTGTTATAAAATTGGAATTTCACCTTTTGTCTCAGTATGAGGACTATAATGACTTTTTTCCTCTTATTTTTTACTTTTATATACTTTCGTTAAGGAGGTTAAAGTCATACTAATTGATTCTATTACACACAATCAAAAAGAGAAAAGTCTTCACACCTTTTTCTTGTGATTTTGATTCCTTTCTGGGAGCTCTAAAAGTTTTCAGTAGTTAATTTTCAGTTTGTATTTATTTAATTGTTGTTGAGATGAGCCAATCATACAAGAGAAAGATAGAGAAACGGATAATTAAGGATAATTCAAGATATTGTACAGCCATCAAAGAATTCCAACACACGTCTATCCTCCTGCATCCCATGACTGGCATGAACTCATCAGTAGCTAAAGGTCAGAATCACTCTGTAATCTGCAGCGAAGTGTGTGTTCTGAGGAAGAGCTGCAGGGACGGCGATAGAGCCCTCATCAGGTGAGCAACGCCTGGTCTGGTTTCATTCTCTCCCACAGAGGGCGAAGAAGAAGAAACAGAGCTCAACGTAAGGTTTTCATTGCGCAACAGATTATGAGGAACAGTCGCACCTCCGAGCCGCGTGCTTCCTCTTTACTTCCGTGTAACATTTCCTGTCGGCCAACCTGCAGTGACTCGTCGTCACTCGAACAGAAGAGCATTGTTGAGTTCTGCGCGATGTGAGTCATCGGTGCGAACGTCCAGACAAAACTCGGGACATGGTCATGTAGTTACGCACGTCTGTCTGTGCAAAACACCCCCAGACCAGTCAGTCAGCACGGCGGCTGCTGCCGGAAAGCCCAGTTTTCTCTCAACATGTTTACAAGTAAACTTTGCAGGTTCTGGGAGACCTTGGAGGGACCAGCAGGGCTCCATGCCAGAGCTGATGCTGCATGTGCACCGTCCCAGCTGTGCTCCCAGTCCAGATTCTCCTGGTCCTGGTCCTGGTCCTAGTCCTAGTCCATATTCTCCTGGTTTTGCTTCTGTCCATATGAAAGGTGTGTTGTCTGATTTTTCTTCTTCTTTTTTTTTTACTTTATTTTCCAATCAATAAATGAAAAACATACAAAAATACAGAGAACACGAGGGGGACAACACTACTTGGCCACATAAAGGTGCCATTTAGTCCATTTTGCTTCATAGAGCTCTGTTTAGATCCGAAGAGTGTAAGTCATTTGTTCCACTAATCGAATTTATTCAACAATGTTCAGCCAGTGGCTTAATCCAAAAGGCTCAGTTCTCAGTCAACTTCTTGTAGTGGCTTTCTTAGTTACAAGTGTTAAAATGTATGATGAAAATCTTCCTTCCGACCTTAAAATGGGAGGCTGACTTATCTAACAACTTTGACCAAAATGCGTGGTCACAAATATGTTTAAATACTTTCAAAATGACAAAGTATTCAAATATACAACTAATACAATTCAAAATTCTGCATAGAATTCATTACACAGGACGAAGGATGTTCCAGATGGGTCTATCACAATCTGATATCTGTTCACATTGCAATGATAACATGACTGACAACTACCTCCATGCCTTGTGGTCCTGCACACCAGTGCAGAGGTTCTGGCTTCAGGTGTGTGAAGACCTGTCAACATGGTTCACATGCAATATCCCTGCAACTCCCACACTGTGCCTTTTAGGTGATCTGGGTGAAATTAACATGTCGATAAACTCTGTCTACATGGTTCTCACCATCTTGTGCATCGCAAAGAAAACTATCCTTGTAAATTGGAAATCCAGAAGTAATCTGAGTAACGGGCAGTTTAAGAATCTTCTATTAGATCATATCAGCTTGGAGACGATGTCTGTCTGTTCGAAGGACCAATCAGCTGAATCTGGTTCCCTCTGGTCCCCTGTGATCAGCTCCATCACTTAATGTAAGGGGAAGATGAGGGCCTCTCCACTTTGAGGGTCGGTTGTTGGTGGGGGGGGCCTGATGGCTGCAGGTGGTTGGCACTGTCTTGGGGTCGGGATCTGGGCAGCTTCGCTGGGGGGTGTCTTCGTGTTGGTTGGATTGGGGGTGGGGGGGCCGCCGGTTGTTGGGGCTGTCTGGCGGCGGTGGGGCGGGGGCCCCGGGGGCCGGGGTCGGCGGGTGCCGGTTCATGTCCGGGCGGCCGGGGTGTCCTGGGGCGGGTGTGGCTGGGGGCCCTGGGCCCTGGTGCCTGGGGGCTCTCTCCTCCGTGAGGGTGAGGGGGTCGACCTGGCTGGGGGGGCCGGTCGGCTCGGGCGTGCTGCCGCGGCCTGGGTCGCTGCACGCCTGGTGCCTGGTTGCTGCCCCGGAATCCAGGGCATCGCGGTGGGTGGTTGTGGTGGTGGGGGACAGGGGGGTGGGGTTGATGGGTGGGGGTGGCGGGGGAGGTGGGTGGGTGGTGGGGGACAGGGTGGGGTGGATGGGGGTGTAGATAGGGGGGTGGTGGGCTGTGGGGGTTAGGGGTTGGGGAAGGTGCGTGTACGTGTATGTGTATATGTGTGTGGGTGTGTATGTGTGAGTATGTATATATGTTTTTGTATGTGTGGGGTGATTTATGTAGGGTATGTGAGTGTGTGGGTGTGTATCTGGATATGTTTGTGTATGACTATGTATGTGTAAGTGTGTATGTGTGTGTGGGTATGTATCTGTGAGCGGGGTATGTATGTGTGTGAGGGTGTGTTTCTGTAAGTATGTATGTATGTCTGTACGTGTGTGTATATGTGTGGGCGACTGGAGCTATGTATGAGAGAGTGCGGTGTCCTGTGGGGGGGGGCCCCGGTGGGCCTGGGGGCGGTGGGCCCTGGGTCTGGGTCCTTCTGCTGCACCCTGTCTTGTCCTCACCTTCACTCCTCCTGATGCATGATGGGTGTGTGCTTCTTGGGTCGGTGGTTCTCTGGCCAATGGTCGCTGTCCGCCCTGGTCCTGGGGGGGGGGGGGGGGGGGGGGGGGTGGCGCTCCTGGCCCTGTCCTTCATGCGGGGGGCTCCTGGGTGACGGGGGTGCTGCGGCATCCCCGGACCCCCCTCTCCCCCCCCGCTCTCATGCACCACACCGTAGGGCTTTGGGAGGCGGGCTTATCAAGTTGGGTGTGGTGGAGGGGGCCATCTAAGTGGCCCCAATCACTGCACGCTTCAGTGGCTCGCCTCTCAGTCTTAATTGCACTTAGTCATCTAACACGACCAAATACATACAAACACACACATCGGGGGGTCTTGGCGCGCTGTGTCGGGGGTGGGGCTGTTCAGGTGGATGAGACTGCTCGTTTGGCCTCACTCGCGGCACGGTGTGGTTACTGACCCTCAAATTTTAATCGCAAACAACATATACTCCATCAACACTCACGAGACGGAGGGGGGGGGGAGGGAAGGCAATGGGGTCTTCTGCGCCCCCGTTTCCAGATTCCTTCTGGTGGGGGGTGGGGGGCGGGGGGGGCTGTTGTTTTCCCCACAGCCGGGGGTTTGGAGCGGCTGTGGTTTGGGGGGCTGCTGGCTCAGGGGGGTGCATACCTGTCTGCGGCGGGGGGGTGGGGGTGGTGGGGGCGGCAGTTGGGGTGGTGGGGGGTTCTGGATGTGGGTTCGGTGTTCCCTTGCCTTCCGGGGGTGTTATCCCACAGGATGTGCAGTTGGATGACGCGGGAATGTGAGTGTGTTGGGGTAGGGTGTGTGTGTGTGTGTGTGTGGTGTGTTGTGTTGCTGTGCTGTTAGCGTGTGCGTTGAGAGGGTTGTGAGTGTGTTGGAATGTGAGTGTGGTGTTGTGTGCGTTTGGTTTAGGGATGAGTGGTTGTGTGTGTGGTGTGTACAGTGTGTGTGTCAGTATGAGTGAGTGGGTATGGCGGTTGGGTTGGGGCGGGTGGGGAGTGAGGGCGGGAGAGGACGGGGGTGGGAGGGGTGGGCCCGGGCGGTGGACGGGGGCGGGGGGTGGGTTCCGGGTAGGGGTCGTGGGTGGTGGGGGGGGGGGGGGGGCTGGGGGGGGTGATGCCTGGATCTCGGGGTGTGTGGCCGGAGCGCTGGGGGGTGTACTGGCCCGGGGTGGGTAGCCGCCCGTGTGGGCTGGTTCTCCCGGGTGGGGTCCTAGCCATTCGCCTGGGTGGGGGGTTGGCTCCTGGGCTCTTGGGCCTTGGGCTCTCGGCCCTGCCCGCCCCGGGCGTCCGGCGCCCGGGGTGGACCGGCTCCTGCAGGTCGTGGCTCGCGGGGCCCGGGCCCGGGACTGCCGGGGTCCCCGGCGGGGCTTTCCTCTGCCCCGTTTCTGGACTGGAGCGGTGGGCGTCTGCCTGGGGGGGCGGCTTGGATCCGGGCTCTGTGATGTCCGCCGGCTTGTCTGGGCTCTGAGGGCCTCTCTGGCTGCTTTCTGGCCTTCTCAGAGGTCAGAGGTCATATATGCATGATCACTATCACCATCACTGTCACCATCATATTCACATGATCACGTTGATCTTTAATCACTCTTCACATACTGGGTTACCTTGTCTTCTTGTGGTGGTTAGATTAATGGTGACCTGTAGCAGACCTCTCTTGATGCACGCCCCTAGTTTACTACTAGTTACGACTAGCTATATTCAAAAAAAAAAAAAAAAAAATACGGTTTGTGGTGTCCTTGCATTTCCCTCCTCCCCTACACCTCCTTTTATTTTTGTGGCCTGGTCTGTTCATTAATATGGTTTGGAAAAAAAGAGGAAGAAAAAAAAAAAATGTATGTATGGTTCTGTAATTTTCTGTGTTGGTTGTCGGCTCTGTTTTGGTGTTGTCTAGATTGGGGGTTTGGGATTGTTCTAGGTTGCGTGTGGTGCGTCGACAACACTGTTTTGTATTGTGACTTTGTACATAGGTTGTGCCCCCCCCCCCCCCCCCCCCCCCCCCCTTCCGTTCTCCCTCTCTTTATCTTTCTCTCTTTCTGTCCCTGCTCTCTGAGCATTTCCGTCCCGGTCCTGTCCGGTAGCCATGCCGGATGCCAGCTTTAAATAAAGGCAGCAGCAGGAGGAGACTCAGTCTCGTCCTGCTGCTAATATTAAAATCTGTTCGGATAGTAAAAGGCTACAATCATACAATATTGCACGCCCCAGCTACCGAACAGGACAAGGGAAAAAAAGAAGAAAAAAAAAAAAAAAAACAAGTGTTAAAATCTTGAACAGGTATGTCTTCGTTTCCTATTACATCGTCTGGGGCCAGTCTGAGATATACATACCAAGGATCATTGGGGATATTGTATCCAAAAATTTCAATCAAGGTCCCCTCCCAAAATGATTGAATGTTCAAAAATGACCAAAATTTATGACAGTGATTGGCATTCAACGGCCCACAGTTTCTCCAGCAGTACTGACTTTGGCCCAGCTGTTTATTTTTAATTTTTGGTGTAATAAAAAAAGGGTTACATTTCTCCAGCCGAATTCCCTCCACTTGTTAGTTTGTTGATGTGTGTTGGGTCTTAAGAATGGACTGTCAATCACCCTCAATAAGCACAACATTTAATGCTTTCTCCCATTTCTCTTTTATATACATTTTATTTCTCCCCTGTTGCTTCAATAAGCCTTTGTACAATTTGGAGACAATTCTTGAAGGAGTTTGCTTCACCTGGTAACACCTCAGTCACATCCTTCCCTTCCAATGAAATTTCCCTCTTAATTTTGTCTCGTAAAAGTGTCTTCACTGGAAATGTCTCTATAAATCTCCATTTTCCAGTCCAGACTCGTTTTTGAGCTGTCTAAATGATTTAAAACTCTGCTTTTCTACCAATGTACATATTGCTGTTATTCCTTTGTCCCTCCACTTTTAAAAGGTCTTGTCTAACAACCCTGGTCTGAACCTGAGGGAGTGAGAAGGCAACAGCTTACAGTCTCCTGTTAACTTGTATTTTTTAACTACAACTCTCCATGTCTCAAAGGTTTTTCTCGTGATGAAGTTTTCACCATTGAGATCCATATGCTCTTTTCCACTACATCTTGATTGAGGAGGGGTCTGACCAGGCTTTCCTCAATGTCCTTCCATCTGGCTCGGTAGCTGGGCGAGCGCCAATATACTGTGTATCTTAATTGTGCAGCATAGTAGTATTCTCTTAAGTTTGGCAAAGTCAATTCTCCATTTTCTTTGTCCAGCTGAAGGGTCTTAAGTCTTATCCTCGGCTGGGCTCCCGCCCAAATGAACCCAGATATTAGCTTGTCCCAATATACGAATTGTGAGTCTGGTACCTTGATGGGGAGTGATAAGAAAAGATAAACAACCGAGGTAAGAGGTCCATCTTGACTACTTCGACTCTTGAGCTGAAATTCATCACTTACGTTGACCACTTTGCCACGTCTTGATGGATTTTATCGTTTTTTTAGTGTGTAATTTGTCTCATAAATTTTGTCAAGTTCTTTAGTTACCCTCACTCCTAAATATTTTATTGATTTAGCATTCCAATCTTCCTGATTTCTTGATTTGGCTTATAGTTAAAAGTTAAAACCTGAGTTTTAGATAAGTTTAACTTATAGCCCAACACTAATCCATAGTCTTCCAATATCTTTACTAATTTAGGAAATGTTGTATTTGGGTCTTTAAAGAAGGTAATTATATCGTCAGCAAAGAGACCTATCTTGTGTTCATCTCTTGCGATTGTGATTCCTGTCAGTCCGTCCTCTTGTCTAATTATTTGAGCAAGTGGTTCCATGAAAATTGCGAAGAGGGCAGGGATAGCGCAACAACTTTGTCGTGTCCCTCTGTGTAGGTTGAAAGTGTCCGACAGGTGTCCATTAATTTTAACTCTGGCCGACGGGTTAGTATACAAGGTCTTAATACATTTAATGAATTTATCATTAAAACCCATCCTTTCCAGTACTTTATACAAAAAAATCCCAGCTGACCCTGTCAAACGCTTTTTCAGCGTCCAGGCTGATCAGAGCAGTGCTTGTACGGTGTTTATTAACAAGATCAATGATGTGGAGGGTTCGCCGGATGTTTACAAAGCCAGTCGGGTCTTCATGTATCAGGTCAGGCAGAAAGATTTCCAATCTTTTAGTGATAACAGACGTGAACAAATTATTATCTACATTTAGAATAGATATTGTGCGGTATGATTCACAATATTCTTTGTTTTTCCCCTCTTTAGGAATGACAGATATTACAGCATCTCTCCAAGATGGAGAGGCTATAGCTTTCTCAAGTGTCCAATTAAAGGATTCTAATAGAGTCACAGCAAAAACTCCTTTGAATTTTTTGTACCATTCATTTGGATAACCATCGCTCCCAGGACTTTATTAGTCGCCAGTCTACTTTATCCAATTCTTCTGTAGTGATAGGGGCGGTTAACTGTCTGTTTTGCTCTAAACCTAAGGATGGAAGGTCTAGTGAATTCAGGAATTGTTTTATTTTCTCTTCATCAGCTTTCTCACGCTGTGAATATAATGTCTCATAGTAACTTTTAAAAATTCTATGAATTTGATTTGGGTCGTATTTTAATGAATTTGATAGAGGGTGCCTATTTTACTTAGTTATTTGTTGCGTTCGAAGCCATCTTGCTAATATTCGCGTTGCCCTAGGGCCTGACTGATAAAAAGTTTGCTTTGTGAATCTCAGTTTTGTTTTTTGGTTTTTTTTTTTTTTTTTGGTTTTTTTTAATTTCATCATTCATTAAGTTTTCTATTTGTTTCCTTATTATCCTTAATCTGATTCCCTATTGTACCTCGATTGTCATTTTTAGGTCGCTGTTTCTCTAGTTTTTCCAAGTCCCTCTCTAATTGGTCATATTTTAATCTCCGAATTTTCCTTAAGTAAGCTGTTCTTGATATTAGCTTCCCTCTCATGACTGCTTTGACCGTGTCCCATACAATAGTTGGGTCTACCTGGCCTGTTTAAAATTCCAATATTCAGCCTCCATAGTGTATTCCTTGGTTTACTGTTTAAATGAATAACCAGATAAACAATGTTGTGATCGGAGATATCTGCTGATCCGATTGTACACTCCTGTACTCTGTATCTATCTATGGTGTTCATCAGGAAAAAATCCAATCTGGAATGTACATTATGAGTGGCTGAGGAATGGGTGAATTCCCCATGTTTTTGTATGAACACTTCTCCTAACGTTAAACAGGCCTGCTTCTTTTATCAGAATATTTAAAGCTTTGGATTTTGGGGATCCTCGTCTGCCCATGCTCGGTGTGTCTGGCTGATGACTCAGAATTGTGTTCCAATCTCCCGAGTAGACAAGGGATTCCTTCGCTCTCTGATACAATCAGATCTAATATTCTTTTGAGAAAAGATCTGTCGCCGAAACCCTGGACGAAGAGGCTGTCTCTGAGGTGGACTAGAGCCGTGCTTGAGGGATCGCAGACAGAACATCAATCAGCTGATCCACTGAGACAGCCTGGATTCAATGGGTGAATTCTAACTGGGCATCAAACAGAACAGCTGCTCCACTGATTACTGGAGGAACCCGGACCCAGTGGGTGGAAGGTTTACTGAACCCGGGTTCTACCATGTGGAACCGGCTCCCAGTTCTGCTCCTTCTCTCGTTTCAATGTAATTTCATTGTACTACTGTAATTTCATTGTATTGCTACATGTTTTGCTTTTAAGGAGCCACGCTCTCTGTGAAGACTTTGCAGACCACTTCAGAACTAAAATCATGGACATCAGGTCTCGTCTTTTACCCCAACAGATTTTATCAGCGAACACAGCTGAACCGTTGTCCATGCCTGAGGAAACACTGGACAGTTTTGACTTGGTTGACACGAGGACTCTTGGTCGAGTTTTCTCCCAAGTAAAATCAACAACCTGCCTTTTAGATCCCATCCCCACACCATTTTTTAAATCACTTTATGGATTCCTTGAGGAACAGATTTTAAATATCATGAACAGCTCTCTTCAGACGGGTGTCTTCCCCACTGCCTTTAAAACGGCGGTGGTGAAGCCCCTTCTGAAGAAGAGCAATTTAGACCCTGATGTTTTTAATAACTACAGACCAGGATCCAACTTACCGTTTTTAAGTAAAGTTTTAGAAAGACTGGTTTTTAACCAAGTCAATGACTTTTTAATGATCAATAACATTTTAGAAAGACATCAGTCTGGTTTTAGAGTGAACCACAGTACTGAGACGGCCCTTTTAAAGATTTTAAATGATATCAGGTGGAATTTAGATAATAAAAAGCTCACAGTGATGGTTCTACTGGACCTGAGTGCCGCCTTCGACACAGTAGACCATCACATTTTAATAAATAGACTGAGTCACCTGGTGGGCCTCTCTGGTACTGTTCTTAACTGGTTCAGTTCTTATCTCACAGATCGATGTTTTTATGTAAGTTTGGATACTTGTTCATCAGGAACCCATGAAATTAGGTGTGGGGTTCCCCAGGGTTCAATTTTAGGTCCTATACTTTTTAATCTCTACATGCTTCCACTTGGGGACGTCATCAGGAGACACGGCATCAGTTTCCATAGCTACGCTGACGACACTCAGCTGTTCATCGCCGTGTCTCCTGGTGACTCCGGGCCAATAGAAACCCTTTTTAACTGTATTTCAGACATCAAGTCATGGATGTCAGTGAATTTCCTGCAGCTCAACCAGGACAAGACTGAGGTTTTAGTTATCGGTCCCGAAGGTCAGAGAGAGAAGATTTTACCAAAATTACGGGATTTTAAACCAGCACAATCAGTTAAGAACCTGGGCGTGATTTTTGACTCTGAGCTAAATTTTATTCCACACATAAAAAACATAACTAAGATTGGATTTTATCATCTTAAGAATATAGCTAGAGTCACCCGTTTCTCTCTCAGGCCAGCACAGAGGTGCTAATGCAGCTTTTATCTCCTGTAGATTAGACTACTGTAATGCCTTGCTCTCTGGTCTTCCCAAAAAGAATATTTCAAACCTACAGCTATTACAAAACGCAGCCGCACGCGTGCTGACGAGGACCAGGGGGCGGAGCCACATTACACCGGTTTTACAGTCGCTGCATTGGCTCCCTGTCCGCTTCAGGATCGATTTTAAGGTTCTCTTATTAGTTTTTAAATGTCTTAACGGCCTTGCACCTTCTTATCTAGCTGATCTGTTTTTACCCTATCGACCCTCGCGGCCCTGAGGTCCTCTGGCAGTGCCTTACTGTGTGTTCCTAAAGCCAGAACCAAGACTCATGGTGAGGCGGCTTTTGGCCACTACGGCCCCCGCCTGTGGAACAGCCTGCCGGAGAACCTCAGGACCGCAGAGACCGTTGATATTTTTAAAGGGAGGTTGAAAACACACCTTTTTAATCAGGCTTTTAACTGACCTTCTATAGTCCTCTTATTCCATTCTTATTTATGTAATTTTATTCTATTTTATTATGCACATTCAACTTGTTTTACTTTTTTACTTTATAATCCTATCTTATTATCTTATTTTAATTTCGTGTAATATTTTATTATGTTTTAGCTGTTTAATTCCAGTGTTTCCTCAGGGGGGTCCTTCACACCGGGAGTTGGTCCTGGTCCAACGCTGGGGTTACTGTGCCCGGGTACTCTGGTCCTGGCTGGCCTGGGGGCTCCACACTTTGGTGTGCGAGTTCCCTTGGTCTGTCGGGGTCGGGGGTCGGGCGCTGGAGCCCCAGTTTTAATTGACCCTCGACTTCCCTTGGTGTGGGGGGCCCCACTGGTGGCGTTTTCCCTAAGATGCTCAGTGCCATGCCATGTCTCCTCTGTTCTGTGCGAATTAATGGTTGAGTGTGAGTGTGAGTGTGTGTGTGTGTGTGTGTGTGTGTGTGTGTGTGTGTGTGTGTGTGTGTCTGTGTGTGTGGTGCATACCGTTTGATGGCGCGGTTTTTATTCTTTTTGTTTTTATGACTGTTTTTAATGTTCAGCACTTTGCGTTGTTTTTATTAATATGAAAAGTGCTATATAAATAAAATCTGATTTGATTTGATTTGATGTCACTGATGACTGTTCCTCTTGTAGCCTCTGTACCCTGAGTTTATATATGAACTGTATGTAGATACAAGAACCTGTCTGTCCTGTCTCCTTCTCTCTCTGTCCCCTCACCCCAACCGGAACAGCAGGAAGACCACCTCTGAGCCTGGTTCTGCAGGGTTCTCCTCCTCTGAGCCTGGTTCTGCAGGGTTCTCCTCTGAGCCTGGTTCTGCAGGGTTCTCCTCCTCTGAGCCTGGTTCTGCAGGGTTCTCCTCCTCTGAGCCTGGTTCTGCAGGGTTCTCCTCTGAGCCTGGTTCTGCAGGGTTCTCCTATGAGCCTGGTTCTGCAGGGTTCTCCTCTGAGCCTGGTTCTGCAGGGTTCTCCTCCTCTGAGCCTGGTTCTGCAGGGTTCTCCTCCTCTGAGCCTGGTTCTGCAGGGTTCTCCTATGAGCCTGGTTCTGCAGGGTTCTCCTCTGAGCCTGGTTCTGCAGGGTTCTCCTCCTCTGAGCCTGGTTCTGCAGGGTTCTCCTCCTCTGAGGCTGGTTCTGCAGGGTTCTCCTCTGAGCCTGGTTCTGCAGGGTTCTCCTCCTCTGAGCCTGGTTCTGCAGGGTTCTCCTCCTCTGAGCCTGGTTCTGCAGGGTTCTCCTCCTCTGAGCCTGGTTCTGCAGGGTTCTCCTATGAGCCTGGTTCTGCAGGGTTCTCCTCTGAGCCTGGTTCTGCAGGGTTCTCCTCCTCTGATTCTGCAGGGTTCTCCTCCTCTGAGCCTGGTTCTGCAGGGTTCTCCTCTGAGCCTGGTTCTGCAGGATTCTCCTCTGAGCCTGGTTCTGCAAAGGTTTCTTCCTGTTAAAGGGAGTGTTTCCTTTCCACAGTGGCTTATGCTGCTCATGTGGATCTGTTGGGTTTCTCTGTAAAAGTGTCCAGAAACCACCATGCTGTAATTGGCACTTCATAAATAAAGCTGAATTGAAGTGAATTGAAAGCTCTCCGAAGGAGCATAGACATTCACAAATGTGACGAAGACATCTTTCCTTTAATTATTATATATCTACCCTCATTATCTTTTTTTCTTCAGTCAGATCAAAGTTTATTTAATTTGATATCATTATCACAGCCCCTCCTTTTCTACTATTTTTACAAGAACTATAATAAGTATTGGAGTACCCAAAGTTTTTCAGTTTCTCATGTTCTTGTGTGTCTCTTGTACAAGTATTATTTGGGATTTATTTATAATTTATTTATAATTATCCTCTTGGCCGGATTACTCAAGCCGTTAACATTCAGTGAGGCTATTTTCAGATTAGGTGACATTATCACTCAGACCTAGAAAAATATGAATTGCTTTATAGTAGTGAAGTCCCCAAAACAACACAGTGAACAAAAAGAAAGACAGAACATGGTAAAGAACAGACCTCCAAACTGAGAGGAAAGAACTCCTCACTGAGACCCTGTTGGTGGGTCGAGGTTAGATCCTATGAGATAGGGCCCTACACAAAGGGTGGCCAGGTCATTTAACAAAAATAACCCTTCCATCCTTAAGTCCAACAAAAACTAAAGGGATGAGTTCGTCACTCCCAGACATTTATGGACTATAAGCTTATAGCCAAATATTAAACCAGTTCAAATCTTCCGTTCCAGTCTCGCAGTGGCAATGTTCTCACCAGCCTGTGATGAGTTCCAGAACTTCATATTACCTCCCTGGCGCTGGGGATCATCTCTGAGTTTGCTCGCTCTGGAAACTTTTAAGTTTGCGCCACGCTCTCCCGGCCACGTCATCCTCCGCTCCGCTTCGTCCCGTTACTTTCTGCCAGGACCCCGGCAGCTCTCCCAGGCGCGATCCCCAGTCGGTCGCGTCCTCCACCATGATCCCACGTCTCCTCAGCTCCGCCCTCGCTTCCCCCGCGCTGCCGTGGAGTCGGGCTCCCGTCTCCCAGTGGAGGCGCACATTAACAGATGGAGTTTGGAAACGGACTCCTTTCACTTTCAGGGCCTTTTTGATCCCGTTGTAGTCTCTGCGTTTCTTGACGACCTCCGCAGTGTAATCGTGATCAAAATGAAGGGCTTTGTTATTCAGCTGGATCGGCTCCTTCCTGGTTTTCTTACACGCCTCTTTTAAAGGGGCTGTATCATGCAAAATTCACTTTTTGTATGTTTTAACCTTGTTATATAGCTATGTACTCACCAAAAACACCCCAAAGCGTTTTTTTCCTTCGTGCCTGTGTGTTTGAGCTTTCCTCCTTGTTGTGCTGCTCAGAGAGGCAGCCCCTCCCACCGTGAAAACGCTCTGTTTTCCCACGTTCACGTCACAAGGAGAAGATGGCTCCCCTGAGCCCCCCCCCCCCCCTCCCGCAGGCCCTCGGCAATCAGCGTTGCCGCTTTTTTCTAACTCTGATTACGGAGATAAACTTTAACCATCGTCTGAAAGCAACAGTCAAGCAAGAGCAAGAGTCTGAAGGTTCTGAAGGGTCTGGAGGGTCTGAAGAGTCTGGAGGGTCTGGAGGGTCTGAAGGGTCTGAAGGGTCTGGAGGGTCTGGAGGGTCTGAAGGGTCTGGAGGGTCTGCGCTTGGTGAGTTTCTAACAGGAAAAGACGTTTTCGCGTGTATTCCCGTGTAGAGAAGCCAGAGCTAAAGAGCCCTTAGAGACGCTAACAAAGCTCTGATTGGTTGAAGTTCGCTGACAGTCAAAGTCCACAGGGGGAGAGGCGGGATTTTCAGTGAAACTGAGCGTTTTCTCTTCCGGGTTTCAGAATTAGCCCCAGAAAATCTTTTATTTCACACAAAATGACTTTTCCTTTGCGCCAAAAATAAACTATTACCATGTTAATGCCTTTTCTAGGGTTTGGACGAGCTAAAAAAGCAGGATACAGCCCCTTTAAAACCCATTCCTTGGTTGCGCATTCCTGGAAGTTGATAATGATGGCTCTCGGGGGTTTATCTGGTCCGGCTGTGTGTGTGTGCGTTGTAGCTTCAGCTCCATGTCGTCTGGGACCGGCAGCTTGCTCCGGATGAGGGCCTCTGTAAACTCCAGCACCGAGTCTTCTCCCTCCTCCTCCTGCTACTCCAAAGATGCGGATGTTGTTGCGTTTGCCCTGCCGCTGCTGTGTCTGGTAGTCGTCATATTTTTCTGTTTTACAGGCTCTTTTTCGTCGCCTTTTTGGCTTCTTAGTCGTTGTCTCATTTTTCATGTTTAGAGAGTATTGTTCTCAGCAACGTGTGTGTGTGTGTGTATGTGTGTGTGTCTGTGTATGTACAGTTCTGGAACAATGACATGTTGGTTGATTGAAAGTCCTTTATTTGTCCCAGAGTGGGAAATTGCAGCAGCACACAGAAAAGAAGCATAAATAGAATAGAAATGTGAAATGTGGAAATTTAAAAAGCCCAACCATACATAGAAAAATTAACTATAACTTGAATATAAATTTAGGACAGATATAATTATGTAACAGTCATAAATTAAATATAATTTAAATATACATTAAAGACAGACACAACATAATAGAAAAATGTGAGAAACACAATAACACAGGAGTTTCACAGAGCTAAATGGATGATAGACGATTGCACATGACAAATTAGGGTGAAGATTGTTTTGACAGTTAGGAGAGTGTGTTTGGTCTAGCTGGAGCATCGCTGATTGTAGAGTCTGATAGCAGCAGGGAGGAAGGACTTAATGTCATTGATTTCAGTTTGTTTGCTGTTTGCGTAGAAACATGCATCATTTTCAAAGTGCTGGCAAACAAAAATGGCAGCTTATCACTTTCAGTCACCATGACAGATGCTGCTGAGCCTCAGACCAAACTGCAAGCCACGGTCAGCTCATTGAGGATTTTCTCCAACACGTGGGTGGAACGGTGCATGTGGGACGCGCCTCCAACACTTCTGGAATCTGCACTCTGTCTTTCAGCTGTTACAACCATTTATCCATTATTAAAGGTGCTGTCGGCAGGATTCTGCATCTCCGCCATCTTGCTTCGGGTTACCTCAGCAAGATGGCGATTTGACCCAGCTAAGATGGCGATTTGAAACCCAACACAGCCAATCCTGTCCTGTTTTCTCTGACATCACGCCCTTACGCAAGTTAAGCCCCTCCCACAAGAACGTGCGACGAACGCCCCTCGACCAATCACCGTTAGAGCCTCATGGGCTCTTCTGATTGGTCAAAGATACCTGGAGCTGTGGAGATTCCTTTTCAGCTCAGAACAGAGACAGATGGAAACGCTGCGCCCTGGCGGTAGTGCAGTTATGCTACACTCCTAAAGGATTATCAATGGATACTCTAACATTTAATCCAAAGAAAACACAGAAAAATTAGCATTGACTAGCAAAATCCTGCCTACAGCACCTTTAACATGCAACATGTGACAAACTTTATGTATTGATACCATCATTTTGAAATGCCAGTGACGTCTCCTGTAATCCCTGAAGTGAATGATTTTGGCAGGGCTCCCCCTCAGCATGTAGTTCCTGCCCAGCAGGAGAACCTCTGAGGGCCCTTCGCCTGATAAACAGGTGAAATTGTACATTTTGTATTTTATATGCTTGAATTTGCAGAAAAAAACATTCATTTTATTAAAATCTGGTGGATGCAAAGTGAATGACGTTAAAAGAATGACACTAACAAAAGTTTTAATAAGGACACTTTCATTTGATTCCGCTTTATATGATGAATATGCAGAAAGAATAGAAGGAGGAAAGCGCTGCTGCTTTATAGTGGATTCAGGTTGTGCATTATGTTTTTAAAAAGTAAAGTAATAAAGTTACAATTCGCCTTTTGAAATAAGTGATCAGTGAAGTAACTGGATTACTTTTTTACAGAAGTAATCAGCAACTAATTACTGTTTCCAAGTAACTTGATCAGCACTGGACACCAATAATATTGTGTGATTCCGGAGTGTTTGTGTTCCAGCAAGTCCTCCAACTCAAACGACCACCGTGCTGGTTTCCTGGGGAGGACAGTCTCTTGTGCAAAGAGTACCGTTACGAACACAGAAGTCAGGGTCGTCTGCATAAGCAGTAACCCCTTCTTAACTGGAATATTGACGGAAAAACACATTACATGGCGCACAGCAATGTTAAAACGTCCAAAAACCTGAATATGCTCATATTCATATTTAAAAACCCGTCGAAAGGGACATGAAATACTGTTCTGCGCATGTTCTATCCGCAAGGAATCTTGGTCTGTTGAGTACACAAACTACTTGTGGTCCAGTTTAATTGCTACAACGTAAATACAGTGTGCGGAAATGATCGTTAAGTTCTTCTCTTTTATTGAAAAAAAGATGCATCGTATCATTGAACATGTTACCACGTCATGCTGCTCACACTGTTTTTCTAACAACATGCAGAGAGCCCGCTGCGCCCTTCTTCTTCTGTGGTGTCTGTGTAAAATGAGGTTGAACATGCAAACAGCACACCTAGTGGCATGAAGTGCAAATGCAGCCATGGTGGCGTCTGTGCGCCGCGGTTTGAACGGGGAGATCCGGATCATGTAAACATTAAGGTCTCGTCTCGATCTCGTGGACTCAATCTTGTGAGACATCTCGTCTCGTGGAATTTGCGTTTCGTCCCACCCCAAGTAGCAAGTGATGGATGGATGCCCGGCCGTGACGGGGAGGCATGAAGGCTTCATCGCAAACTGCAAAGAGGATCCGGATTTTCCTGGTTTTTTAAACTATCATTGCATCATCCACCAACAGTCCATTGGTGCTAAGGTCGCGGTGTTTGAACATGTGGTGGCCCTTATGAAGACAATACACTCTATTCCAACAAAGGCCAAACTTCACCGAAGTTTCAAGTTATTTTTGGAAGAACTGTCATAAGAATATGGCAATCTTTTGCTGCTTACAGAAATCAGATGGATTAGCAGAGCAGAAGTCCTGCATGGTTTTTTAGCTCTTCTCCTCGAGATCGAAGCTTTCATGGAAGCTTTCATGTCTGACACTGGAGGGCTTGCTGGGCCTGGCACTTCCAGCAGGTGTCACAGAGAAATTGAACAACCTGGACTGCAGATTGCAAGGCAAGGGGAAGACATCAGTGACATGAGGAGTGCTGTCAAGGCAAAACTGGGCCTCTTTCTCCAACAAGTAAAGAAAAGGATGACCAGAGATACATCGACCTGTTGACCTCTTGAGCAGGCTGAGTGAGGAGTTAGAGACAGTTATTTCAAACCCCTTCATAGATGTGGACCTTTCTGAACAGATGGGCGAGGTGTTCAGTCTCAGTGCTGTCGATTCGGAGATTCTGCTGAATGATACCCAGTTGTTGTTTTCTTGAAGGCTGTGGCTGTGAAGACGTACCCCACCAAGAGCACAGCAGCCATGAAAGTAACCCTGCTGGGCTCAGCGTACCTCTGCCATTCTGCCTTTTCTGACAGGACCTTTATCAAGTCCCAGTTCCAAACATGTCCCACTGACGTCCACCTGAGTGACTGCTTCAGAGCAAACCTCTGGGGTGTCACACCGGATCGCAGTGCCCTGGTGGACAGCATGCACTGTCAGAACTCTCATTAAAGGCCAGAATCTAATAATATTAAAATGTACTAATATACACTGCCAAAGCTAAACTAAACAAAAATAAGCAGTGTAGACGCTTGTGACTGTTTCATTTTTTCATCTTAAAAAGGTTGGCGATCCCTGAAATAGACACGTCTACATTCTGCAGGTACACCTACATGGAGGACCAGTGCAGAAAATGTATTTCAACGACTCAAACCACAAATCAAATCAGTCTCTTTGTGGTTTGTCCGTTGGATTCAGTTCTTTGACTTAAAACATAAACTTGCAAAGCTTCGTTTTTTTCATTAATCACACATTTATTCTTTCCTACACTGAGGTCCATCATCATTCTGTGACGGAGACAAACTGAGATCCTGTGACCAAACTGTGGTCTGCTGGTGTGTGTGTGTGTGTGTGTGTGTGTGTGTGTGTGTGTGGAGGGAATTCCTCTCTCATGTCCAGTGTAAATAACAGCACATTACAAAGCCCAGCTGTCTGTGTCAGATCATTTCCATGCTCCATCATGCATTTCCCTGCACCCTCGTCCTCCCTCAACTGTTTGTTTTTCATTCTTGCAAATGAGGTGGTTAGGCCAGGTCTTCCCCAGGAAATTCCCTCCAGTTCAACGTGCATCAGCATGTTTGCAGGACTGACATCATCCTGAAAGAAATATCAAGCTCATGGGTTAAATCCTCCTGACAGATTTTCAATGAGGAATACTTGATCCCGTTCCAGATGTAACTGCTCCAAGGTGCTCATGCTTGAAGCGTGACTCACTGTGCCTGAATGCTGGTTTCAGCACTCACTGGAAGGTTGATGTGTCAGTCTGTAATTCCTCGTGACGGGACACATAAAGAGTTGGCGTGACATTTCTAGTGTTTGAAAGTCAGGATGCATTGACAAGGCAACCATTCCAACTGAAACTAGAAAATTCCAGAGAAAATTTTACTTTGTGCCTGTCAGCTGCTGTGTGTGTGTGTGTGTGTGTGTGTGTGTGTGTGTGTGTGTGTGTGTGTGTGTAAAACCCCTCCAGCTCTGAGCTGCAATCACTCATGACAGAGAGACAGCATCTGTGTGTGTTGCCACGGAAACGAGCTGCATCCAGCAGCCATGACCGTGAATCAGCAGTTTTTTATCCAGTTTGCATGTTTGAAAAAATGTCATTTCTCGAGAACCGAGAGGCGAAATTCAAAAACGTTTTTTCCCTGAGAGCGCCAGAAGCCTTTCATGGATTTATCCTGAAAATTTTTCCATAGGATCACCCATGTAGCCACAGTGAGTTTGTAAAAATGTGTGAACTTTTGGGTTCAGGTGAGAAAATCTCTCTCTTAATGCATTGTGGGAATCACAAAGATAATACCTAAGTTTTTAGGTAAAATTTGTAAAGACTGAGCCAGAAATATAGCCATTGGGTTTAAACTGAGAGCCTCTGACACCCTCAATTAATTTCTCCCACTCTAGCCTCTCCAAAACACACCCATTATAAACTCCAGAAACGGCTGAAATTCTCATCATACTTTGAAGCTCACAGTTTAAATTTGGTAGAAGATATTGAAATAATATTTTTGACATCTGGATAAAGGACAAAAATACCCATGTTTTGATATTTTAATGACCTTTCTACATTGGTCAAGTATGGCGACACACGATGGACTTGTTCAGGGATGAATTTTTGTGTGTTTTGGCCGACTTTCATCCGGAATACATGGGAAAAAAATTCACGTTTTTTTTTTTTTTTTTTTTTTTTTTTTTCATTTTCTCGGAATTCTTTCACTGGAATGCTGAGAAAAGTCACTGGAAGCCATTCCCAGAACTTACACACGTTTTGATGTGCTTTTTTGTGGTGCTGCTCCAAACGCTGCAAGATTAGCTATCGTGTCAGTAGAATACTGGACCCTGGACGAGGCCCGGCTCGGAGAGCAGGCACAGGCACAAAGAATGAAAACTTTCATCATGTTTTGGAGGTCTGTTTACAAAAAGCTGCTCGGAGCCACTGAACAAAATCCCGCTGCTCGCAAAAAGAGCCCAGTCAACAAAGCTGTCGGTGAAGAATTTACCCACCATGTTTAACAAAATTATTTCAGTTCCATTTCATCCTCTTGAGCCTCAAACATCTCGTGAAATCTACACCTGAGACAAGGCAGGGTCCTGAACCTGGACCAGGGACTCGGTCACATAGACAAGGCCCATCATGCTAACGGTGTGTTTCCACCGGACGCGACGCAAATTTTTCACGCAATGAGATCACATACAAAGTCACTGTTATGCGATTGTTGCTCAATCTTGAGCGGCGAGCAATGAAGCAGCGAGCGGCGAGCGTTTCCATCGAAAATTCGCTCGCCGTTCGAGTTGAAATTATTGAACTTTTCAAGCAAACTTGCTCGTTGATGCACCAGGACAGCCTATCGGCGTGGAGGTCGTCACGGACATCACGGCTTGGAGTGGCGTGATGCAGCGGCGAGCGGCAAGGGGTTTTTTGCACATTTGTACCAGCGATAAAACTCGAGCATCTAGTGCGGCGCAATTTCATTTTTCACGTGAATGAATTCACGTTCACTGCTTCTAGGGGAAACACAGCGTTGTGTTGACATTTCATATGGCTGTCACGTACACTGTGAGAGCTGAGTGAGATCAGGCTGATGAGCCAATCCACCTCCAGAAACACGAGTTTCATTTGTGAAAGAAAAAACTGCTGACTGCCCCCAGGTGCTGCCCGCCTTTGATGATTTATTTTTGGCTCTGTCGTCATGAACTGGCATTGAAAAAGTCAGGCGGTGTAATGGGCATGTTGAGACACGGAATGCCGACGCCCACAGAAGAAAGGCCTCGGCACTCCTGAAACTCAAAGACTTAATCATTTTTATGGATTGCATGTGATGCAACTTCTTTCTGCTGCTGCATTCGCTTAAAGTTCAGTGATGCTGCTGTGTCAGGTTATTTATATATCACAGAATGAGTTGCTGCGAAACGATGCAAAAACACACCAAAGGTGCACAAATTTCACAATTTAGAGCAAAAACACTTCTCAACATCTGCAATTTTAATGTCTTATTTAGGGGCACGAGCAGGCTAAACGGCAGAGACCTCATCATGACAATAACAGTCCTGAAGGAGCCTCTCTTGGAACTTCGGGATGCCGTACAAACACTTCCAGAAATGCACAATGCACATTAAAAACAGTACAAACTACACAAAACACTGGGCAAATGGCATCGGAAGGAAAATGCAAGTGCTGAAGACTTCAGATTCACTGTGGGTGCCTGAGCATGACCCCTGACCCCCATCGCCTCACCGGAGCACCTCAACACAGAAGTACCATGAGTAAACGCAGAGAAAGGCATTTCCCCAAGATGTTAATGAAGTATAATTAGTTGCAAAAGCTGAGTTTTCACAGTCAGATATTTAGCATTGATCATTGTTCAGTATTTTAAATACTGTATTTTAAATAAATATTTTATTTGCTTATTCAGCGGTGGTGAACACAGAGCCTCGAAGCAACACACAGCTACATTTTGATTCCAAAACACGTTCATCAAGAGAGGAGGATAATCTGTTAGAATATCTTCAGATTGTTTGTCAGAATCTTTAGATTAAAAAAAATAATAAAAACAGGGAGAACATGCAAAGTGCACACAGAAAGCACACGAGCCGGGAATCAGTCATATCGCATCAGTGCAGACCTGTGGGTGTAGTAAATGTAAGCCGACAAAACGAAACAAGACAATACAGATCCAAAGTCAAAACATGGTGAATGAGTAACATGAAGAGAAAGCGCTCGTGGAACGGATCCAGGGCGGCTGCCTCCGCTGCTTTCCCTCTGATGCAAATGGGCTCTTTCATCACCGCTGGATGAGGATAAAACCTGCTCAGGTTTGCAGAGGGAGGCAGCAGATCGGAGAGCAGCCGCAGACCACAGCAGCTGAAGCTGTTTGAAACCACACCTGCAACCGGCGGAAAGCATCTCCGAACACCTCAGACCAGCAGCGGACCGGCCAGCCTTGCACCCACAACATGATCTTCACCTTTCTGGTGAGTAAACTTGCCAAACATACTAATATTAGTGCATCCCTAAAAGATTTTTTGACATGAAGAGAATGTTTCCTCTGTTTTGTTTTGCATCAAGGACTTTCAAAAAACTAATGAACGTCTTGAAAGTCTCCTCTTACCTTGTAGTCTGTGCCAGACAGGAATGAATCGTCTCATACTGACCCTGAAAACAGGTGAAGGATGAAGGTGTGTGTGTGTGTGTGTTCAGGTTTCACTGTCACTGATGGCGACGGCGGCATCCCGCAGCCATGGTTGCGAGCGGAGCTGCAAGTACGTGACGCAGCCACCGAGGCAGATCTTCAAACACCTGTCCACAGAGCTGCAGAACTCCTCGGTGGCTCCCTGGAGCATGGGGTGAGTGTTTCCACGCAGGAGCACCCTACCTCAATATGCCCTTCACAAAAAAAAAAACAAGTCAGAATCTCGGTCTTGGTTTTATTACTTACAGTTCAAGACCCCTGATGATTTTCTTATGAACGTTTATGTGAGAGGACTTTGGAGTTGGAAAGACTGATCGCTGTGCTCGCTCTTCCAGACGCAGCTCTGAGGAGGGCAGGGTGCCGCCCATCATCCACTTCGCCGTGTGCTCGACCTGCCGCTTGGAAAACATGGTGGCCAGGTCCATCTCCCTGGAGATTTCAGTCTTCAAGAGGCTTCGCAACGACACCGATGGATGGTGCAGGTGCCCCTTTGAACTGGCAGTGGGATGCACGTGCGTCATGAAACAATGAGCCTTCCATGTCATTATCTCAGTTGACCCATAAAGTTTTTCTTTTTTTTTAAACAGTTTTTTTTAAATTCATTCTGTAATTTGTGGACCTCACAAAAAATTTAAAGTGATTTTTTTATTCTGTTGATTGTCTGTGTGATGGTTACATTCTGTACTGTGTATTTTATGACAGATTCAGTATATTTTCACTTAAAAAAAAAGAAAGAAAGAAAAGAAACCTGAAATGAGCTTGAATTTAGCTTGTTAACGTGTTAGTTTTGTTCTCTTGGGACAAAAATATGCAGTTGTAAATTGCATGTATTTGGAGCTTATCCATCTCATTCTTTTTTGGAATTGTGATTATTGATGCACTTCAGAGCCAGGAGAAAAAATGTTTTAATATTAAGGATTTATTTTTAGATCCCTTAAGTTTAAGGAGTCAAGGGAAGTATTTTTGCAGAAAAATCATCTGTCCTGTGAAGCTGAAATCACTTCTTGGACAAATGTGACAATAAAGTGTATGAATAATGAATTATTTTGTTTGTATTGATTTCATTTCATTTCATTACAACTGGGTTGTTGCTGCTCACACCCCTCAAATACTGACATGTCCTCATCTCAGCACCACTCTGCCGTCCGTCCCTCATCTTAATCTTAATCTAAGTTCTTAAACTTCATTCTGCCTTTTCCTGTCTTTTCTTTGGACAATGGTTGAAAACAGGTGTTGCATTTCACACCAGCTTTCAGTAAAATCGACTTTATGGTGAGATATGAGTCATTTTCAGTGCTAATTGTCTAAAATAAACCTTTCCATCTAATGTTCAGCTCAACAACAAAGTACCCTTTCAAAGCTTGAATCTGAAGTTTGTGTTTCTACTCGGTCGCTCCAGATGATTCTGGGCTGTCTGTGGCCCCTGAACTAAAATGAGTGCAGCACCCTGGAGTTAAAATGGGCCATTTTCACAGCTCCACTACTTCCTGAAAATAACTGTGCACATTCATTTCCTGTCTTGCATTATTGGCCAAAATGATTAATCCAGGTGTGTCTTGTTGCAGCAGTCTAAACCAGAAGCTGTGAAAATACCCCATTATTTTCAACAGCAGACTGAGAAAAGAGAACTTCAGTTCCCAGCAGGCCTGGTTTCACTCGGACACATTTCCACTTCCGGTTCCGCCGCTCTCTCTTTCCGGTCGGCCATTTGTCGAATACGGTGAGCTTCTTCCAGCCTCTCTCGAAAAATCTGTTGTAAAACCATTTCGGCCCGATGTGCCTCTGAATTCAGAAGTTATATCTGAGTTGGACCCGGTAACGCGCCACTGCAGTGTGCTGTGTTGATGTTTTGGGCCGAATTCGGCGACAAATACCGTGAAGTCGGGCAGCGCGAGGAGCCACATGCGGCTAGACGGGAGCTAGCATGCTAACTGGTTAGCTCACCCGCACGTCGGCGACTCTTCTGTTTTTTTACGCTGTAAACATTCACAGAAACGAGGGTTCTGTGTAAATGGAATATTGAGACCGTGCTTTGGACACAGGTGTGTGTTTGAGTCAGCTCGGGCTGTGGCGTGTTGGTTCCAGGAGACCGGGCGGCTCGGCGTTAGCAGCGGCCGATCGGTACCGGAGATACATCTGGTCCTCGCTGGCATCAGGCTCAACCTTCATGTAGAACTAACACAGCGCGCAAGATCGACAGATGGCAACCACTGCATGTGTGATTGTTAAAGTCCGCAGCCGTCTGTGTAGAATATCTCCCCGAAGCGCTCTCCATCTGTATCTTCAGTGCCTTCAGTGTGAAAACTGGTGAATTTCGTATTTTGATGAGAGATCTTGTGTTTTGTAGATTTGTAAACGGCATCCCATACAGTCTGTGAGCATGCAGAACGACGCTGGTGAATTTGTGGACCTTTACGTCCCGCGTAAATGGTGAGTATCATCACGGACCCGTGACAGTGGAGATTAATACAAAAACTGAGGTCAAAAGGACCTCAGAATCATTTCTTTTAGGTATTGTCCCATAGTTTCAGTATTTAAAGATGTAATTAGTGTGAGAAATGTGTCGTAATTCAGTCAGAGAAGTTGAATGATGCGTGATGATTCCCCACAATGCCGACTTGTCATTTGTAGATATCAAAATTGTCATGTCAGTGGGTTTTATTTGCTTTACCTTTGTTCAGGCTGCTGCTACACCACATCTTGAACTGCATCCTCTTTAGAAATAAGAGTCTCAGCTTGATTTGAACCCCAGTCTGGACTTTCAGGATTCAGTTGCTACAGCTGTTCAGTTTATTGTTGTTATGAATGATCATGATGATTTTTTTTTCTACAACAAAGTAAAATGTCTCATTCATTGCAGCTCTGCTAGCAACAGAATCATTGGAGCCAAGGACCACGCCTCCATCCAGATCAACATTGCTGAGGTGAAATTACACTTTTCTTTTGCGTTCTCTTAAAAGGCCTGCAGTTTATGGAGCTGGGAAGGTTTTAATCTGGTGTGGTTACTGGACCCCTACCTGATGAGCGTCACTGAAACAAATGCAGATTAGCTGACCTGCTGACTGTCTCCGTCTCTGGTTACATGATGGACGGTTTCAGCTCTGGAAAGGCGGCCAGTCGGTCAGCCGTCCGGTCGGTGCCTCTGCTCTGTGCATTTGAATAGTAAACAGTGGGGTCAGTGTTGCCTGCTGTGGATTTGCATCAGGATGGAGTAAACAGAAACTCTCCACAGGGCAGCGGTGACGCCGCATGACGGCAGGAGCAGGTTTTTCATATCTGAGGTGCAGAGACTTGAAGAAACAACAACCAACAGTTTAAACTTGAAAATGACCCATTGTGGTGGCGAGAAAAAGTGTTCATCAAATTAGAGAGAACTTTGTTTAAGAAATATAGTTCCTTTTTTATTTTCTAATTTCTCCAGTCTAAAGAAAAGCATCAAAATATTGCAGATCAGTATCTCCTGTTCTGGGCCCGTCCAAACCTTTTCCCGTTTGAAATGCTCGTGTTGTGCTGATGAAGCTGCGACGCTGATCTGCTGAGCTGAAGCTGCTGTCTTGTGTCAGGCTGTCTGTGTGCGGGTTTGGCTTTTTTTGGTCTTTCGCTTCAGATCATTTTGTGCTGTCAGATGAAATAATCGAACCGACATTTCCATGAGTTTCCTGGAAATGAGCCGAGCAGCTTTACTGTTAATTTCATTCTCCTCCTTTCAAAATAAGAGTATTTTATTGTCTCTGTAGACGGGCAGCATTAATCTTTGTATGTCAGCTTCAGGAAGAAACTATAGAATATCTGGTTTTGCTCGAGCCATACTTTGCCTCCTGTGACGTGTAACTTTTAGATTTTGAGGAGATTTTATGGCAGACGAAGCCAAGCGGTGGCTTATCTGTGCACATATAGACTGAACGAGAAAACGAGCAGATTTTATCTTTAAATTGAATTAAAAAAAAAAAACTGCTGTCGCCAAAGTTTTTAACATTTCCGTTTATGTTTGGGAAATTAAAACAAATAAGCCGTGAGATGAAGTGAGTTTATCACCCGATTCCAGTGTCTGTGGAGCAGAGCCGTCATCAGCAGGAAGGAGGCGTGGCGGCGGCCTCTGGGCTCAGGATCTGCCTCACCGTCAGTCTCTCTGCTGTGTTTCAGGTCGACAAGGTCACCGGTCGCTTCAACGGCCAGTTCAAGACCTACGCCATCTGTGGCGCCATCCGCAGAATGGTAAGGAACGGCGCCGCTTTGGCCCTTCGGTCTGTCCTCACTCTGGTTCCGCCTCTGATTTGGACCAGAAACAGACTGAAGGGGCTCACAGCGCCCCCCCTGGTGGGGCGGAGTGGTACTGCATGGCCTGAGCTCAGCTCGAGGCAGCTGAGATTCCAGCTGAAGGTGTGTGTGTGTGTGTGTGTGTCTCCTGCAGGGAGAATCTGACGACTCCATCCTGAGGCTGGCGAAGAACGACACCATCGTCGCAAAGTAAGAAGCTTTGCTGTCAGGCGGCGCGGCGCCGTCGCGGTGTGTTTGGTGTCGTGTCGCAGCGCTCAGTCGGGTGTTTGTCGGTAGAACCAGTGAGGTTTGGTTTCAGTGCGACCGGACGGTTTGTGTCCGACGCTTTTGTTTTTTGTCACCAGTCAGGAGAAGTTGCAGAAACGGACTGGTTTTGTTTTTTAAGCAGAGGTCCAAAAACTCCCCTCCTGGTTTCCATGTTGTTCACATGGGAAATTCTCAGCGGACAGTGTTTGTTTGTTTTTTCTATTCCACTGAAATCTAAGACTTTCTGCCCATCAGGTTACTGAGAAAAGCATGATGGGAGCCGTGTGTGATTTACATGTTGGGAAAGTTCAGTTTGACACAGAAAAGTAAAATTTCCTCTTTTTTTTATCTCACAGGAACATCTGAGCGAGCGCTGGAGCGATGGACACTTTGTAAAAAAAAATAAAATGAGTGGACAAAATCCGAGCTTGTTGTTTGTTGATGTGTTAATTCGAGTTGAGTGACTGCAGCTCTGAGAGCAGCGTTTCAGCGAGGAAACCCCAGAGTGGCTGCTGGCGGCGTTCATCGCCCTGGAGGCCCTGATGTGTCTGAATTCTGCCCATATAACTCCAGCTTACACGGCTTCCGCAGCCATCGTTCTGACGGGATGAACACAGTGCAGGGTTCCTCTGCCAGACTCCACGGTCTGGGCGTCAAACCGCAGCTTCGCTTCTGCTGAGGAGAACAAAACGTTTCACAAAGTCGGCTGCATTGAAGTAACGTGACTCCGTAGTGACGGCTCCAGAGTGGATTCACCTGTCGTCCTGAGGTGTGTCTGCATCGGCTTTAGAGCGGAGAAGCTTCTCTCACACCAAGCGGTGCCGACCGGAGCAACGGCGGCAATCCTGCAAAGTCTCAACATCTCATAGAAAACCTCAAGAAACGGTCACGTTCATGTTTGAGGTCAGACTCGAATATCTAGCAACGGCAGAAAGCGGCTCCTCGCCGGAGAGCGTTGCTTTGGCTTCAGAGTTTGCACAGCTCGCCACTTTTCTCTGAAAACGCCTCTTCAGCTCGGTTACGAGTCATGTCGTATGAGCTGATCGCACAGGGCCTGATTTCATTTGTATTTATTGATATTGTTGGTAAATAGATGAACTGTGACGAAAAACTAATGGTGGAGGAAATGCAACGCGTTAAGGATCAATACAATCCTGGAAGGAGAAAAGATGTGGGTTGAACCTGAATATTAACCTGAAGTCGGACTGATAGAACATAAAATACAGTCTGTTTGAAACAGAAGATTCTCTTTAAACTCTGGACTTATTCATTAAAATGACAGATTTTAAGTGATAATAACTCATTCTCAATTTAAGTACAAAGTTTTTAACTTCTCAAAAAGTTACACATAAAAAATGAACAGATGACAAATGCATGTAGATCAGGGGTGTTCAACCTGCGCCTCGGGAGCCACATGAGGCTCGTTGACTCTTCTGCTGTGATTCTCTGAAACGTTCATTAAATTATATCAGAAATAAGCTTAAAAAACAACAAAAAACAGCGAAACTGAAAAGAGATGAAATGATTAAAATGGCTGAATTCCCTTCCTCCCAGTTAATAGTGTTTGCTGTGTTTTTCTTAATTTAAACTTCTTTGTGCTTATAGCAGTCATGGTCAGAGATGGCTAAAGTACCCCGCTTCTTTACTTGAGTGGAAGTAAAAGTATTGGTGTAAAGATTACTTTGGTAAACATGAAAGTACTGGTCCACATATCTACTCAAGTAAAAGTAAAAAGTACAGGCCCTGAAATGTACTCAAATGTACTCAAAAGTATTATGAAAAAGTATTTTTATTGCCCGCTTCACTATAAAGTTAGAAACCGTCTCAACGTTGTATGAATATTGACTTCTGAAACTCAGATGGACCTGGTTTCTAAACTGCAGCGTCAAAAATCATCTCACAGACGGAAGATTTCAACTTTTTTTTAATAGTACATCTACGCAACACTGTACATATAATTAACAAAAACAATAAAACATTTGCTTTTAATCCACCTTTTTTTTTTAACAAAATGAAATAAGATGAACATAAAATACAATGATTTACTGTGTAATTCAAACAGCTTTCTTTTATAACAAAATAATATAGTGTTTTTAATTCACATAGTTCTCTTTTAATTCACAATGAACTATTTTTAAACATATTTTTAACCTGAGGTACACAACACACACTTGAGAGCCCCCTCTCTATCGCCCCTCTGTGTGAGACTGATGCACAGTCAAACACATCTTTTTTTTTTTCTTTTTTTTTTTCCCCTTGTCCTGTTCGGCAGCTGGGGCGTGCAATATTGTATGATTGTAGCCTTTTACTATCCGAACAGATTTTAATGTCAGCAGCAGGACGAGACTGAGTCTCCTCCTGCTGCTGCCTTTATTTAAAGCTGGCATCCGGCATGGCTGAGGACAGGACCGGGTCAAACACATCTAACAGAACTGTTTGTTCCACTTCAGGAGAAGCAGGTTTTCCAAGCTGTTGGGACGTAGCCGAGCCCTCTTGGGTCTGAAAATCATTCCTGCCTTGCTAAAAAGCCTCTCGCAGGCAGCTGAGGCAGGCAGTGGTGTGTTTAGCTGCAGGTGGCACACAGATGGAAACATCTTCAGGACGTCCACGGCGTGAGGCGAACTGCTCGGGGAGGACTCCAGTTCCTCGGTGCTGCCGTCCCGCTGATCCATCTGCTTCACTGTCGAAAACAAATCCTCCTCCGATGATGACAACTTGCGCTCTGCTCCTTCAGGTGGGGTTTGGTGTAGTCGAGGCCTTAAGCCGGCCACACACTACAGGATTTTTTCAATCTTCCCCGATTCAGACACCACACACTACACGACAGCAGAGGACAGATCGTACCCGATCTTCCTCTCCTGATCGTCTAGTGTGTGGTGCAGGGCCGTTTCTTCCTATAGGCCAACTAGGCGAATGCCTAGGGCCCCCACGCCACCAGGGGGCCCCAAAGCTGCATGTTCAACCTCTTCTGAGGAAAATTAAAATGTCCTTTTTTTTATCTGTAGCTAGCTCTCGTGTTTATTGCACCTCTAATATGCTTAAAAATAAACGTTGGATATAAATAAAATAAACTGCAATGATTTGTGGCATTATTAGTCTGTTGGACCGCACTGTCACACAGCAAGTGACGTCATGTAGCTGCCGCCGACAGGTACGATGGGAATGATTGACAGCTACCCGTCATTAGCGAGTGGTTTAACAAAACAAACCATAATGGTATCAAAAAGAAAGCCCAGCGGCGCGGAAAAACGGAAGAAAAAGAAGAATGAGGAAGAAAAACGTTCAAAGGATAAAGGTAAGGTGATGTGGGCTGGAGAGGTCGAGGTGAAACGAAGTTTTTTTTTTTTTTTTTTTGCAAGTTTGTTTATTTGTCGCACTATCTAGTGTTGGATAAATGTTAGCTTGCTGTCTGCTATTATCTGTTCGTCACAAACTCAGCTTTAATGTTTGTCTCATGAATAACGGAGATTAATTAAAACATTGGGATTATTGCAGGACTGGCGGAGATGCAGATATTAGATCGGAGTTTGGGTCTGAATGGAGGATCCAGTTCATCCAGGAGCGACAGGATGAACCATCACTTTCTGTACAGCTGAGTTTAGAGCTCTGGCTTTTCTGTTTCACTGTCATATATAGTGAATATATTTCACAGACATATATTCATCCAGCTCTGACAGCTGCCGGGGGATTTTTTTTAATCAGCGGCACCTTGGTGAGAAGGAGCTGTTCATCCAATCAGGAGGCTTTATTTCGAGGGTGTGGACAGCTCTACTCGGAGCTGATCGGCGCCTCTCGGAGCGCACCACACACTACAGGATTTGCGATCGGAAATATTGAACATGTTCATTATCTCCGATCTCCCCTTCCGACGCCTCCCGAGAGGCTCCGACCGGAAAAAATCTCTCGGAACACACCGCACACTACACGAAGATCGGACCCGAACTCATTTGCATACTCCCGACAATCGGACCCTGTCGGCCTCGATCGGGAGGAGAAGATCGGGGCAAAATTCGGCCCGATTATCCTGTAGTGTGTGGAGGCCCTTAGAGGGACACAAAACCAAATGAACAGAATTAACATTAAAGAGAAGGGAAGGAGAGAGAAAGGAGGAACCTGGCGTATGGGAGGACAGGAAAACTAAGGAGTGAAGGATGAAGGAGAAGGCATAAAAGGGTATTGGGGCTCCAAGTTAAGTGGTGCTTAGTTTTCTTGTTCAAGCAGGACTCTTATTTTCCCCCATCACTGTCTAAATGAGTGGTGGGATTTTCAATATTCCTAATTCCTTTACGTATCAAGGGACTGTTTCGGTGGATTCATATTTATATTATATGTATTTTTTGGAATACATAAAAACAAAAGTCCCTCACTCCATACAGAAGCATTTGCTAAAATTGAAAATAGCACCACCGATTTAGAAAAGCAGACGGGAAAATCGGGTCCAGGTTGACAAATCTAAAGCTACCCTTTAACAGGTGCAATAGTCAGTTATAATCTACTTTGTTTCAGTGTACACAGAGATGTGAGGGTAGTAGGTTTTAGGGTGTTAAGCGTATTCACAATAACATCATACTTAACAAGACGAAAGGGATGAAGCACATACCACGCTTACGGATGTCTTCATCAGTGGTCCAGCGTTTCCTGAACTTGGGGACAAGAGTGGCAGCAGCAATCAGTTCTGGATCAGCTAACATCTCCCCAAAGCAACGTTCAAGTCCTGCCAGAAGAGCGTCCACCAAGGGCCTGCCGTACTCGACAGTGGTGTGAAGGTTCTGGACCGTGGACTTGAGCAGTGTGATGGTTGGTACACGCCACCCCAGCTGCACATGGGCTTCTCCCTCAAGAAGACGGCCATTGCAACAGCTCACTGACTTTGTGTATTCTGTGAGAAAAGCCATCTCAACAGGAGTGAATCTGAAAAACACACACACACACACACACACACACACACACACACACTCAAAACCATCAGTGTCTAGGCAGTCAAACATGTTTACAGGATGGAGCACTAATGCCCACAACACCTAAAACTATCCAAGGCAGGCAGTTATTGTTGTGTACTTTGCAATCAGTGCATAATGGCATTATGCCGAGTTGTACCTCCTGTTAGGTCACTAGGGGGCAGTATAAGTTCAACTTATTGCTCATTCTTCAGCGCAGTTGAGAACATCACCTGAAAATATGGAGAATAAGAAAGCTAGTTGCTCATGTTGATTCTCTCCTGCATGTGAACTTACAGCCAATAGGTGCAATGCACGTTAACATACACCGGACTCTTCAGCGCGCTGCAGACCGCTGCAGTGGCCGTTTCTCCTCACAATCCGAACAATCCATTCGATTGCAGAGAAGAAAGAATTCCACCTTGTAATAATGATAAAAAAAAAGACGCATTGTATTTATATAGGGCTTTACAACTGAACAATTCAAAGGACTGAACCTCTCAATGTGCAAAGTGTACCTTGTTTCACATGGCCTCAGCAACTGGAGTTTCAGTGTTCCTCAGTGAGCTCTGAAGCTGTGGCGGCCTGCTGCTCTTGTTCCAGTGAGCCTGGCACTTTGCGGATGATGAGCACGAGAGCTTCGTGTACACCGGGTCAGCGGTTGCTGCATGGACGTCGACTGTTGCCATCTGTTAATATCAAGGGACGGTGTTGGAAGTCAGTGTTCACCAACATATCATCCCTTGGATTTCCATTTTTACTCAGTCCATAAACTCAGTCACCCTCCAGGTTCAGAAGGTGACAGGCACAGCGACGGAGTTTTGGCAGCTGGTATTCCAGGCCATCATCCTGCTCCATCAAGACACCGACCTCAACTGACTCAACCACGTCCTCTTCGCAATCCTCATCGCCTGCATAATAAAATTAATTAATTTGCATTCATAAGGTGCTTTTCAATACTTATGTAATCATCGTAAACCAATGTGTAACACTCACCTAACCGATCTGGCTCTGTCCCAGGGGCTCTGTGTTGCTGGTTTTATCTTCAGTGACACCATACACTCGGAAGGCTTTCACAAAATTGGAGCCACTATCTGTGGTCGTACGCACCAGCTTGTCTCTGATAATGAACTCTAAAGCAACAAGAGAAAAGGAAGGCAAATGTAATATTTATCCCGCAGGAAATTCAGGTTTGCTGTAGTCAGGGATAATGGACAGACACATACACATCATTACACACTAATCAAGTTAAGGAATTAGACATTATTCACTGTTAAAATGTATTAAATGTAAATTCTATACATTTTAACTGGAATGGATTTAAGTAGAATACTACAAATTGAGCAATAGCCTACATACCTGTATGTATTTTAGTCAGAGCCTCTGCGAGTGCAGTAAAGTTGTGTGGGCCTTTGCGTTGCTTGCAGGCGAGTGCAGCAGAGCACCTCTGCAGACTTGTGGGTTTTATCCAAGCGCCAGCCTCCGCTCATACAACATGAAGATAATGCGGAAGCTGTAATTCTGGAGAAATTCCAGCAGGGGGCGATGATGCTGGTTTCAAAAAGAGCCCCGGTCTCATTGGAACCATTCATAAATGCCGATTTTCAGAGTGAAAATAAACATATAAAGCGCCTGGTGTCAGAACAGGTTCTGGTCTCTGTCACTAGTTTCTAGAACCTGCTGCTTCACCAGACTCTGATTTTCACATAAATCATCTGTTGATTTTATTTTGCCAGTTAAAGTTTTGCATGACCTCCTCTGGTCACGTGATGCGGTCACGTGACGGGCTGGACCAATCACATTTACCTCCTGTTTCAAATATTCAACGTGGAGACGTCCTGCTGGACTCGCTGCAGTCTTCAGAACGGCGGTTGGGAACGCTGCGGGTGACGTCACGAAAGGTCTGTCCAGTTATTTACAATCTGTGGCTGTATCCAGTGTGCTGCGACTTCCTGTGTGCTGTCCAGCAATCAGCAGTGGTGCCGATGAACTCAGTATCTTTGCATTGCAGCCTTCAGGTTTTTCTTCATTTCTTGTGTTGGTTTTTCTTCATTTTCATTGTGTTACGAGTCATTATAGAAACGTTTGGTTGGAGGTGATTCACAAGGTTCTGGAAGGCCTCCTCCTCAACAGCCCTCAGAGGGTGCTGGCCCTGAACTATGAAGTCCAGAATATGTGCATCTACACTTTTCTGAGACATGCCTAGATATCTACAGTTTCAGCTGCTGGGGTGCTTCACTGGGTGCTTCATTGCTCCTCATTTTCAGGCTTGTGAGCTGTGTGTATCTCTCCTGGTGTTTCTCGTGTTTTCTCTACAAGGACAAAAATAGGAGAGCGAGCATTAAGTCAAATACAGTATGTTACTTACACGTTTTGTTCAGTGAGATAACCTTCACATTTGAACATCTTTTATACCGTATTTGAAGATTAAACTTCAGTAAAAAACCTACATCAGGCTATTACTACATTCATACACTTCATCACATACACTTTTGACATCGCCATGTCGAGAACATGCCGAGGTTCCCTCATTTTCCAAAATTAGTCCCCATGTTACTCTGAAGTACTCTGAATCATCCTTTTACATGCGGTATAAAAATAAAAATGAGCTGACAGTTTCATTTTGAGAAAAAATCTTAGAAATGAGGGAACATACGTTTGTCCCCTGGCCTGCCATGTCAAAATCCCATTCAAAAAAACATCTTGACTTATGGTGCACCAAGAAGTTTTTCAATTTTAAAAATACTTATTTTCCACCATAAATATGTTAGAAATATTCAATGATGTGCAGAATGCGCCCTGACATATTCATTGCTAGCACCGCTATCAGCGCTGAACTGTCACTTGAAAGTCGCAGTGCCAGTCCGGCTCCAGAATTTTTTGGGGAGAATTTGAGAGGATGTGACGTAATGCGCCTCCCGCTGGCCTGATTCCCTTAACTTTCGTTTTGTCCGCCATTACTTCGCCAGATGCTTAGTGAGCAACAACTGAGCAGTACTGAGGATGGAGCTTCCAGAAAGTAAGAACAGACCGGCTTCTAGCACTGCCACAGCTCCACAGACCCACAGACCCACCAGGCTAAAGAAACTTAAATTTTACTCGAGCATTAATAAAAAGAGCGAGGAAGGAGTTCCCCTCTTCCGTGCACGTACATGGACGCAAGCCACAGGCACGAGCATTTCACTGAGCTGCAGTTACCACTAAAATTTTGCTCTGAGTAGTTTTTCAGAGGAGGACTTTGTACTTACTGGAGTATTTTTACACCAGTACTTTTACTTGAGTGCAAATGGTCAATTCTCTTTCTACTTCTGGTCTTTGGTTCTGTTTTCAGATCTTGAAAAAATGATATAAGCTGTTAGTTGTTTATCACCGCCACCTGCTGGACTAAAGTGGAATTACAACTTCCTCAATTCAGGGGAGTCCGTCGCTTCATGTGTGTTTTGTTTGTTTGTTGAGTTGCAAATCAACTTTATTTTGACATGTTATCAACTTGCAACTGCTAGAAATTTTCCAAAGCTGTAAAACACAAGCTTTTCAAATGATCTGACACTTAAAGGTGCATCAAGGAGTTTGCACGTTTTATGTGAAACAGCGCCCCCTGCAGGCCTTGGGCGTAATGCAGCTTAGTGAAAAACTCATGCCTGTGGCTCGCCTGCACGGAAGAGGGGGACTCCGTCTTCGCTTTTTTAGTAGCGCTCAAGTAAAATTTAAAGGGGCTGTATCATGCAAAATTCACTTTTTGTATGTTTTAACCTTGTTATATCGTCATGTTCTCACCAAAAACTCCCCCAAAGCGCCTTTTCTCCTCCGTGCCTGTGTGTTTGAGCTTTCCTGGTGTTTTTTCCTGGCTCCCCTGAGCCCCCCCCCCCCTCCCGCAGGCCCTCCTCAATCAGCGTTGCCGCTTTTTTCTAACTCTGATTACGGAGATAAACTTTAACCATCGTCTGAAAGCAACAATAAAGCAGGAGCAAGAGTCTGGAGGGTCTGAAGGGTCTGGAGGGTCTGGAGGGTCTGGAGGGTCTGGAGGGTCTGAAGGGTCTGGAGGGTCTGGAGGGTCTGGAGGGTCTGAAGGGTCTGGAGGGTCTGGAGGGTCTGAAGGGTCTGGAGGGTCTGGAGGGTCTGGAGGGTCTGAAGGGTCTGGAGGGTCTGAAGGGTCTGAAGGGTCTGGAGGGTCTGGAGGGTCTGAAGGGTCTGAAGGGTCTGGAGGGTCTGGAGGGTCTGGAGGGTCTGAAGGGTCTGGAGGGTCTGGAGGGTCTGGAGGGTCTGAAGGGTCTGGAGGGTCTGGAGGGTCTGGAGGGTCTGGAGGGTCTGGAGGGTCTGGAGGGTCTGAAGGGTCTGGAGGGTCTGGAGGGTCTGGAGGGTCTGAAGGGTCTGGAGGGTCTGGAGGGTCTGGAGGGTCTGAAGGGTCTGGAGGGTCTGGAGGGTCTGAAGGGTCTGGAGGGTCTGGAGGGTCTGGAGGGTCTGCGCTTGGTGAGTTTCTCACAGTAAACAACGTTTTCGCGTGTCTTTATGTACAGAGAAGCTAGAGCTAAAGAGCTAAAGCTAGCCAGCGTATTTGTTTTGAAGCGCTGATTGGCTGAAGTAGCTGTCAGTCAAAGTCCACAGGGGGAGAGGCGGGATTTTCAGTGAAACAGAGCGTTTTCTCTTCCTGGTTTCAGAATTAGCCCCAGAAAATCTTTTATTTCACACAAAATTACTTTTCCTTAGAGCCAAAAATAAACTATTACCATGTTAATGCCATTTCTAGGGTTTGGACGAGCTAAAAAAGCATGATACAGCCCCTTTAAGTTTCTTTTACCTGGTGGAGTCTGTGCTGAAGTTGTGGCAGTGCTAGAAGCTGGTCTTTTCTTACTTTCTGGAAGATCCTGCTCAGTTGTTGCTCACTCATACCCCTGTCCCACTGGCCAAAAAACCCGTTTAAACCCGTTAAGTCGTGGCAGTGGGAGAAGGTTTGACCTGGGCTTTCGACCTGGGTCGTTCACCCTGCAATCGACCCGGTAAATTCCCGGGTCAGCTTTCTACCGGCTTTTAGTGGGAGGGACACATCCGGGAACTTACATGACAACGTTGACGCAGCGCGGCTAAGTTAGCGCGCTAGTTGTTGTTTCTGGACACAGCGTGAGATTTCCTTCGTCCAGACGACCCAGCAGTGGCAAGATAGCGAGACCAGAGAGCTTCCCCTGATCCGTGGGGAAGAGGAGATTTGTCTACAGGTGACAGGGACAGTTTTTCGCTGCATTGTTTACTTTAGTTTTGCTCCGTCGCGCTGATGATGTCATCAACGTGGGACACCATCAGCGCGGGAAAACGCAGCGACGCGGCTCGCCAGCAGGAGGTGAGACGCGGGTCTGCAGGCGGTGGGAAAGGCATCTAAAAAGGCGATAGTTAGCGGGTCGCAGACATGGGTCGCCCCGCGAGCTGCAGTGGGAGAGGGGTATAAGGGTGTCTTCACACCTGAAAGTCCGGACCGCGGTCCGAACTAAAGTATGCGTTTTGTTACGTTGTATACATTTGGTTCCGTCTCTTGTGGTTTCACATTGTTACTAACGCAAACGGACCAACAGACCTTACGTGACAAAACTACGTGATGTCGCCATCAGCTGCGTGCTTTGCGTGTCTACGTAGTTTACACTGATCGGTCATGTATTGGGCGGGCGTCTGACGTCAACATGCTGCAAAACGTCTTCAAATGTAAACAATGAATGAGATGAATGAGATCGTTTCCCCCACTATTATATTTTTGTTTATTTTGTATCACCATCAGCGACAGCTTGACGAGATTTACTTAAGTCTGATCCGACGTCGTTTCATGAGTTTTATGATCAGGCGACACTTTTACCGCCGTCGACAGGAAAGGAGACGAAATGCAATCCTGCGAGCCATCACAACACCGACTCGGGAGAAAAGGTATGAGTTATAAAACTTATGAAAAGATAAGCTTTCAATTGTGAGGTATTACTTTAACTACAATAAAATTTCCCATTCTTGAAAAATCGCTATTCAACACAGTAAGGAACACTTCTAGTCTTCATGTAAGCAGCTAAACTGTTAGCCCGCCCTGTCCAGGCTGCTGTTAATATCTGTAAGGTGAGATGTTGTGCAGTGTAATGTTACTGAATAAGTGCTAAGTCACGACACTGACTGTTTCATACATGAGTGATTCTCCAACTACAGTCAAATTCGGTTGTGAAATTTTTCATAAAATCCAACACATACTTTTAGAAATATTTTGATTTGTTCTACTTCACCACAATATACACAAACATTAACTGATGGTGGTTGTAATAAAACTACATACATATTATATATTTTCAGTTGTTTTAGTCCAGCATTCAGAGGAAAACAAAGTTCAATTTTGTATCAAGTAAGTGCAGCATAAATGAAAAACGACAAACCTGTTTTGGTTTTTGTTATTTCTGCCTGGGACACGAATAGTTGGAGAATCTCCCATATATATATAATATATATATATATATATATATATATATATATATATATATATATATATATATATATATATATATATATGTATACATATATATATATATACACATATATATATATATATATATATATATATGTATACATATATATATATATATATATATATATATGTATGTATATGTATACATATATATATATATATATATATATATATATATATATATATATATATATATATATATATATATATATATATATAAGTACTCCCATTATAAACTTTTCTTTGTATTGTAAATTAATCTTGATCTTAAAATATAAAGATATTAAGCCTCACATGGATGTGCTGGTTTGTGTCCTATTAGTCACTATTCTAAAAAAAAACAAAAAAAAACGGATTATTTCTTAAAATTACAATTTGTAAATTGCATTTACTAATGTGTTTTTGTCTTCTTTCACTCGTGTTGCTTATAGGAAACTCTGGACCCACGCACGCTGCCATGCTTGGTGGCAGCACGCATGCGACACTCGGACAGAGAGAGACTGGCTGCTCAGTTTCAGAATGAGAAGAACAACTTTTAGGCTTCTCTGTGAACTTCTGCGTCCGGAGCTCACTCGACAGGACTCAAGATGCCGCAGGGCAGCGCCGGCCGAGCTGCGTGCGGCTGTGTGTTTATGGAGGCTAGCAACAAACCTTGAGCTCCGATCCATCTCTCATCTGTTTGGCGTGGGACTGTCCAGTGCTTGAGTATTCACTCAACAAGTTGCTGCTGCTATCAGTGACAATCTGAAGCCACAATAGCGACACACACCTAAAGATGCAGAATTTGTGGAAATAGTCAAAGGATTCCGTGACAGATGGGGGTTTCCACAGTGTGCAGGAGCAGTTGGTGGCACCCATATTCCCATTCTGGCACCTTCTCACAACCCAGCTGATTATTACAACCGCAAAGGCTTCTATTCTGTGATCCTACAGGGGGCTGTGGACCACAACATGAAGTTCTGGGATGTCAGCATCGGCTGGCCTGGGAGGGTTCATGATGCCCGTGTTCTCTCAAACTCATCCCTGTATGAGAGAGGACAGAACGCAACACTTCTGCCAAGTTTGCAGGAAACCATCCAAGAAGTTGATGTGCCTCTTGTCATTCTGGGAGACGCCGCATATCCACTGCTGCCCTGGTTAATGAAGCCGTACCAAGAGGGCAGAGGGATCGCAGCAGAGCAGACCGCATTCAACCAGCGCTGAAGTCAAGCCAGGAGGACAGTGGAGCGAGCTTGTGGACGTTTGAAAGGACGTTGGAGATGCCTTTTAAAAAGATGTGACTGTGATGTCTTCTCTGTCAGTGACATGGTCCTGGCATGCTGCATTCTTCATAACTTCTGTGAAAGTCATAATGAGGAGCACATCTGCAGTGACAGTGATGCACATGATCCCAGGCCGGACGCTGCAGACCGGCAGATCGCTGTGACAGTGGGGCAAATATCAGAAATGCACTGTGTGCTCATTTTTCAGCTCTGCAGTAAAGAGGGCTTTGGACGTTGCTCATTGATCAGTTCAAAGTACAAGAAATACTTGAAAGTGATTGTTTCTTTGGTGAAACAACAGTGAAAAAAACAGTAACTCCAGTAACGAAGTCATTATTTTTATCCTCAGTGACCTTGTGTTGCTTTTTGTTGAACTCAAACATTTTTTTCAAAATGAATGAACGAATGTTTTATTTCAAACTTCAAGTTGCTCTGAGGAGAATCTATCGACGGCGAAATAAAGACTCAGCTACCCATACATGCTTTCAGTTCATCACTGCAGCTGTTCCATAATGTAACTCCTTTCACTGAGACACGGTGAAGTTTCATATTTGTTCTCACTGCTTGTTTTTTTAACATGAAATTCCCTCGAAGATGTTTGTCATCTCTCAGTTGAAAAGGTGAGGTACTTTATTGGTCATTATACAGTGAATGTACAACGAAATGTGTTCTCTGCATTTAACCCATCCATCGATGCCACTGAAGCGTTCCGTAAGGAGCAGTGGGCTGCCCGGGGACCCAGCTCCAGATGGAGAGCCAGGCTAATGGTCAGATCACCCGACTGGAGGATGACCTATGGTGCATGTTATCGGTTGATGGGGTGCCTTACCTCAGCTGAAAAAACTTTGGATTCTGTTTGATAGCATATCACTTTCTCCTTAATACGTAATTTGGATAGTTTTAAAAATAAACCAAAATAAATGTTGCATATTTCTGTAAATGTCATAAACCTTGTATGAGTTCACTTTTTTCTTGTGCTTGTTCAACATTTGGGAAGCTATCATATTCACTGAACAAAAATAAAGATGAAGAAAGAGTCAAAATTTGAAAAGAAAGTCATTTGTCCAGCTGATTTTATTGATGCTCAGATCATTCTGATTCCTTCCAGACAAACACTTCCCTTGTCAAACATATTTGCGATCTTATTTGTTTCTTCACCACACATTTTAACACATGTAACTGTTAAGATAAACAGAGCCTTAAACAAACCCAGCTCTTTTACAAACATCTGCATGACTGCCTTTTTATTCTTTAGCAAAACAATGTATTTGACTTGTATGTTTTGAACCTATGGTAAACTCAAAAACAAGAAGCCCTCACTGAAGTTAACTGCACTCTTGTATCCTTCTGTTTTCTTTCTAACTCCAAACTTAACTTGAACTTGCCTCATTTTTTTGGCCTTGGCTCAGTGAAAGAAACTACAGCTGCCAGAAGTCCTTTCTGCCACTGCTTATTTCTCCACTTTGTGGCATCTGGTCACAGAGACCTGGGGCAGCCTGTGGAGGCAGTGTGTGTGGAGACCTCTGAGCAGAACCATTCTCCTGGAGATGGGGGAGCAGGACAATGCTGCCGATGCATGGTTGGACCCCAAGATGTTGCATGCTGTTGTGCAGGGCTTTGTTGGGATTTTGTTTGAATTAATGTCTGCATCATGTTCATGAACATTGAAGCTGTGGCTGCCTGCTGTTCCTCTTCCCTGAGCCTTTTGTAGTCTTCTGTTCTTTCTGCAGTCTCGTTTTTTCTCTTCCTGTGACGACAGACCGATGCTGGTTCAGGCCCTTCTTCCTCCTCAGTGCTCCAAGCTGCTGTTTCTCCGGTGGATTTTGACAAGAGTTACAGTGACTTAAAAGTGTGTGTACATCTGTGAATGAGAAATAAGTTTGCATAAACGTTAGAATACGATATATTCGTCACATATATTTTAAGTAAACCTCCAACTGTGTTTCTGTGATTTATGATGCCGTTTTCCTGCAGTCTGAGCTACTGTAGTGTTTATGATGTAATAACACACCACTTTGGTTGGCTGTGTTTCTGCATACATTTGAAAAAAAGCACGATAGATTTGCAATAGAAAGACAAATCATAAGTAATGTACAGGGATGAATGGATGTCTAGTGCAAGCGTAGTGGACAAGATGAGCTACTCACCGCTTTCCGAATTGTTTTCGGTGGAAAACGACACCTCCTCAGTCGCGAGCTCCGGCTCATGGTTGGCAGGTGATGCAGACTCAACAACGTTGACAGGTGAGCCAGTCGGACGACTACTTAAACTGCTGTCGAGGTCCTCAAAGAAGGGAAAGTCATCCTTTTCAGTCGCTGATGCCCCGCTTTTTCTCAGTGCATCCCGCACTTTTGTGTACTGCTGCCGCAGTTTTTTAATCTTTAAATGTCACTGTTCCCCCGTCCTTTCGTATCCATTTTCTTTCATTCTCTCGGAAAACAGCTGAAAAGTTTCTGCATTTTTATGAACTTTTTCAAGTTGGCTCCTTACAAAATCGTCTGACCAGATACTTATTAAACATTTCGTCTCCTCCTCTCCCCATGTGCTCCCGCGGCTCATTTTGTTTTGGTGATGGCTTTCTTTTTCCGGTCGTGTCGTAATTTCTTGTCAATGGTAAGAAGGTCCGAACCTTTCAAACTAATGCTTTCACACTGGGCAGGAGCGAGACCGTGGTCCCGTTTGGTCCCAACCGAGACCACCTGTTTTGGTCGAACCAAGGTCCGGTTGTTTGGTCCGGACCAGGGTCCAAGGGAGGTTTCACACCTACCATTTTGGTTCGGACCAAACGAAAAAGTCTGAAAGTCCGGACCAGACGAGTTAGGCGTCTGGTCGAGCATCTGGCAGAGTAATGGCGGACAAAACGAAACTTAACTAAATCAGGCCAGCCGGAGCACGCATTACGTCATTCCTTTCAAATTCTCCCCCAAAAAAGTCTGGTGCCAGACCGGCACCAGACTTTCAAGTGACAATTTAGCGCTGTTAGCGGTACTAGCAATGAATATGTCAGGGCACATTGTACACATTAAAAATGTGTAACATATTTATGGGGGAAAATAAGTATTTTTAAAGTTGAAAAACTCCTTAATGCACCTTTAAAATAAATTTAAAAAAATCTTATCAACAGATACTGTGAGTTATACACAGTTTCCATCTTTTCAGGGTGCTTTTGCATTCCTCGGTGGTCGCTTCAGATGCTGCAGCAGCCTTCCCCGTCGCTGAGTGGCCAGTGAGTTTTCACTTTGGTTTCTGTCAGGATCCCGCTGCGCCAGGGCCAAAATACAGAGATCCGTCCCACCTCACCTATTCTCACACAGATGCCAGTTTAAAAAAAGGACTTCAGAACGCTTATATGTTCATTTTAGTTACTTGTTCTCAAAACAACGGACAAAATTAACTTTCGACGCTCAGGTGTTGACAGCGCTGCAGCCGCTGATTGGCTGGCGAGCTGCCATTCAAGCGGAGGCTCACCAGCCAATCAGCGAGCAGAACGCGTTGCCTAGCAGCAGACACTCCACCAATCAGGGGGCCGTCCACCAAAGACAGAATATGTTTGGCTCTTGTTCCGGATCTGATTAGTTCTTTTTAATTACGTCATCGCCTTTTAGCGCTTCGTAGTCTCCCTGGTGGTCTAGTGGTTAGGATTCGGCGCTCTCACCGCCGCGGCCCGGGTTCGATTCCCGGTCAGGGAACAAACCTTTTCCGACTGCTTAAGTTTTGGTGAATGTTGTAACAAACTGTTGTGTATTGACGTATGTTCCGTAACTGCACAATGTTTTTTACATGTAATGCGCACTGGAATATTCTACGTGCTGCTGCTGCTCACACTGAATCTCTCCACTCGGAGATCAAGGTTCATCTTATACAGACCCTCTCCAAAAAATCAGAATGTCATTTAAGAATTTTCCCATAATTCCATTCAAAAAATTAAACTTTCATAGATTATAGATCAATGATTCAAGTATTCCTCATTTCTCCACTATGAGATAAATGAAGTCTATTCTATCCTAAACCCATGAAAAAAATGAATTTTTCTAACTTCACATTTTGACACTTTATTCAGAAGTTCTCTCCGCAGTGTTATGTTCAGGAACCCAGTGACCACAAACTTCTTCATTTAAAGGAATGCTTTATTGATATCCAAACATATACAACAAAACCAAAACAAAAAGGTTTCTTTTCTTTAATATATCTCAATTAAATCACCACGTTTCCAAATCTGATCCCTTTTAACAATCTACATCAGCTAGGCTCTGGATCTAAATACCGCTAGGAGAACTCGACTGTCCTCTGAGCTGGCTCGTCATGTTCGGCCTCCCATTGGCACCCAGAACGTGGAGCTGTGTGACGTGCAGCTACAACTCAAAAAGAAGGAAAAAGAAGGAAAAGTCCAACTGAACAAGTCATTAAAAAAGCCCACTTCTCCGTCAGACATGAGATCCGCCGCACACCAGTGAAAACATGACACTTTAAAAGCAGATTTCCACGTGAACGCCTCAGATTTCTCGGAGTGTGCGCGAGTCTTCCTGCAGGGGGCGCTCACGCTGACAGACGCTGTAACAGGTAATGTTGGCAACTTGTGTTTGTAACTGATGGCAACTTAAAAGTGAATTTCAAGTGAATCCTGCCTCTGATTCCACCTCTTCAAACAGGAGAAACAAAAAGAAAATCACCAAAGAGGAACACGAACTGACGCCCGAGGCCGTCGTCATGGCGACAGAAGAACCTCTTCAACGCGTCTATTGTTGATATTTGCTACCCGTCGCTGTTCAGACGCCCTCTGAACTTCAGAATAATCCACATTCACGACCCCGTGCAGCCGGACGTGGACACCGGGGGACAGTATTTGGCAGCAGTTCACTGTCGGGGACAAACTTCCAAAAGAACGTCACATTTTCCAGAAAACTTGATTGGCAACAGACGAAAGAAAAACAAAAGAAAGCTGCGGGGGTAAGTCAGTGTGTGTGTGTGTGTGTGTGTGTGAGACAGAGAGAGAGTGCAATCAAGGCATTTAGTAGCATTCAGCATGTGTAGAGGAGTGTAGAGGAGTGCAGGTGCTTCGCCACGGGAAACGCGGGAGTTTGTTACTTTGGGGTTAAAGGTGAGAACGCTCCAGTCACGTCCGACTCGTCCTGAAAGGCGGCGGCGATCGGCCGTTACGCTCCACATTTTCTCCTCAGCTTCAAAGATTCTGATCGCCGTCTCACTTTTTTCAAAGCTTATCAAAACATTGAAACCAGGAAGAAGCTGGAGGAGAGAAACTGGGAGTTTCATGAAGAAAAAGTCTTGAAATCCATTTTCCAGACATTTCAGCCTGAACTTCCTGAACTTTGACCTTTCACCTCCTTCCAGATCCGACAAATTAAACCACCTCTATGAGCTTCTCCTCATCTTTAGTGTCTACACTTCCTGTTTCCTGCTGCTGCTTTTGTGCATTCATCAGTTTCCTTCACTAGGAGTTTTTTTGTTTTGTTTTTTTTTTTAAAGGGAAGGAGGGAAGGGAGCTGAAGGTGAACAGGTGAGCTGGTCGGAGGGAGTGAGGTCAGCGAGGAGGCGGAGACATTCAGCGGGTGGGGCGCTCGGCGGGCGGAGGGGGGAGCAGCCTTCCCCGCGTCTTATTTCCAGTTTGACTTGGCTGCCTGACAGACAGGACGTTGTGTGTGTGTGTGTGTGTGTGTGTGTGTGTGTGATAGAGAGAGCGACCCCTAGTGTTTGTTGTCCCAGCCGCCGCCTCCTCCCAGCCTGAGCTCCGCCCCCGAGCAGCATCGACCTCATAGATCTACTGATTCTACGTCTATACAGATCATAAAAGTTACGTAAAAACGTTTCTGCAAAGCCGTGAAAAACTGTTTAGAATACAAAATGCTTCCAGGCTCGTCTGTTTTTACATCCAGGTGTGTGTGTTCTGTTCTGGGTCGTCTGTGTGAGACAGCCGAGATGAAGCATGCATGGAGGAGGAGGAGGAGGAAGAGGAGGAGAGGGCCATGCTCACAGTGCATCATGGGAAGGAGGAGACTGGGAAAAGTGAGTTTTGAGCACTGATGGTTCTCAACCTGCAGCAGAACCGACAGACCAGAACCGCATCCAGAAGAGTCCTCACAAACCGAGGGCCCAAGTGTCTGATGAGCGAGTGAATGAATGAATGAATGAGCTTTAATGAGAGAGAGCTTTAAGGTGTCGGAGCGAGCGAGGGAGGGAGGGAGGGAGCGAGGGAGGGAGGGAGCGAGGGCTGGAAAGACTAAATCATTGATGAATCATCAGCAGAAGGAGGAGTGGCTGAAGCGGCTGAGCGAGTGTCTGAGGTGGAGGAGAGGCGTAACAGTACAGTCTCCGGTCAGCGGGAGGCGGAGGAGGAGGAGGAGGAGGAGGAGGAGGAGGAGGCTCAGAAGGGCGGGTTCTCGTGGGTGGGGGTGGTGTCGGTGGGGGAGCCGACGGCCTCCCCGTTCCCTCGGGGGCCCACCACCTTATGCTGAGGAGAGACGAGGAGACCAGGTCAGAGGCGGACCGGCGCCACCAACTAAAGAACTGCTAACAGCTAACATCGCTAAAGGCTAACTGCTAACAGCTAACATCGCTGTTACTGGACTGCAGCTGTTCTTTTCCGCTCGTCCTGACAGACACCTGGGAGCGTGTCCTCACCTTCAGCGTCCCCACTCTGTCCTCGAACGACTTGAAGGTCGCAGAGTTCCTGCGGATCACAGACGTCAAGTTAGCCTCAGCGACCGACTCATCGGTGAAAAACTAAACTATTCTACTGAACTCGTCTTCTTCTCTCGCTCTGAACGGCGGATTTAAAGTCTCTCCATCAGAAAACAAAATGACACGAAAATAAAGAGAAGCTCAAACTGATTCAGCCTGGAAACTCCGTCACGTCTCTACTCAATCACAAACCAACACAGCAGAATATGGAGCTCAGACATGCATGAGTGTGTGTGTGTGTGTGTGTGTGTGTGTGTGTGTGTGTGTGTGTGTGTGTGTGTGTGTGTGTGTGTGTGTGTGTTGGAGTGCAAACAGAAGGAGCAGTTGGTGCTACTTTACCTCATGGCCGGCATACTTATCGAGTGGCGAATGGAATAGTTGCTACTTTGTGAGCGTTAAAGAAAGGAGACAGAGAGTTACAATGCGAGCAGACGCACACACACGTGCACATACACACACACACCAATGCGGTTACTGCAGCAGGTTTAGTAATCCTGGGGGTTATTATTATTATTCACTGTTTTCCAGACCAGAAGCTGCACCTGTTTGTGGCTCTGCTGTCCTGCAGTGACCCCTAGGGGTCACAGGCGGTAGGATCCACCGCATGGCTGCTGTGAGCAGCGCTCGCCGAGTCCCAGCAGAGGGTAAAGGTCAAACGCAGAGTCTAAATGAAGGTGGGGAGTCTGGACTGTTACAGCTGGAGCTTCGTGTTGATTAAAGTGAACGAGTTTAACTGAAGAGTGCAGCTTCCTTTGCTCCTCCTCTCACAGCTTTTTGATTTTTCTGAGAGGGAAACACTCAGGTGCGACTTCCAGTCCAGAAAACACAGTAACATTCCCCGCCTTGCTCTTTATCCTGCTCTAAACCGGAACCAGCAAGCAGACACTGAGCAGAGGGAAGGAGCGGTCTGTTTTCTCTAAAGAACCATTTTCCACACAGTTCCATTCTCACAAAAAAGCAACAAAAAAGAGGAAGAAAAACACTTTTTACAGACTTAAAATAATAAATAAAGCAGTTCAGCAGAATCACAGTAAGAGGAAGACATGCTGGACATGTGGAAATGAACTGAAGTCACGTAAAACTGAATGAAAGGTTTGTTCCTGGCTGGAGCGTGTTAGTCTTACCTAAAGGAGTTAGAGAAAGGCAGAGCTCTGCAGCCGCCAGAGGAAAACAAACAGAAGAGGGAGAGAGCAGGTGAGGCCCAGCAGAGAGAGACAGACACACAGACACACACACAGACACACACACAGAGACACACACACAGACACACACACAGACACACACACAGACACACACACAGACACACACACAGACACACACAGAGACACACACACGCACACACACAGACACACACAGACACACACAGACACACACAGACACACACAGACACACACAGACACACACAGACACACACAGACACACACAGACACAGGAAGGGAGCAGGAGCTGAGCGGGGATGAGGAGGCAGAGGAACATTTCCACTGGAGAGCAGAGAGGAATCCTGGAACCCACGGGGAGAACCACACCTTCACCTGATCCACCCACTTCCTGTCACAGATCCACCCACTTCCTGTCGTCCCATTCATCCACTTCCTGTCACTCCCTGTCATCCAGGCCCCGTCCACACGGCGGCCTTTCAAGTGAAAACGCATCGTTTTCCGTTTCCGCTTCCGGAAAGTTTTGTGTTTCCAGTGAAACGTCGATGCGTTTCCATGGAAACGGCAGAAACACGTTGGCTGTTTTGGCTCTGGGTGTTTTGAAAAGGAGCCAGAAAATGAGCCCAGTACTTCAATTGGAGCTCGTTCACACGACGTTTCTATTTGTTCGACAGGCAGGTTTTTAGACCTGATGAAATCAAAGTAATCAATCACTAAATTTGCCCCAATCTTTTCCTCCACAGTGCAGATCTGAAAATGTGAAAGTTGTAATTCTGTCCCGTATAAAGGAAAGTCTGCTGACAGTCGCCTCTTCTCCCCTGGTTTGATATTTTGGATTCATGCCAGTAGAGCGAGAGTTCATCTGACTGTCGGCTCTGAGGCGTCCGTCCACCGGGCTCCGTTATGTCAGCAGAAAGACATCGGCATGGACATTGTCCTCCAGGGTGACGGGACACGTGTGTGTGTGTGTGTGTGTCCCCAGTCAGAGTTCTCGTCACACACTCGCACTAAAGCAGGGGTCTCCAACCCGGTTCCTGGAGAGCCCCTACCCAGCACGCTCAGTCCTCTCCCTGCTTCAACACACCTGCTGCAGTAACAGGCTCACTGTGGCTTCGCTCTGCGCCTGCTGAGGACGGAGTCGTTAGATTCAGGTGTGTTGAAGCAGGGAGAGAACGGAACGTGCTGGGTAGGGGCTCTCCAGGACCCGGGTTGGAGACCCCTGCACGAAAGCCTCGACTGGGAACCGAACGACGCTGCAGTGGAGTCAGGATGAAGGAAAGAAGGAACGACATGCAGAGACGGAGCGGCTCAAATCAACACAAGCGAGAAAAACACACACACACACACACACACACACACACACACCCTCAAAGGACGAGCAAACATGGGCGTCTGGAAACACAGGCATGAAGATGGAGTGGAAGGTTCTAATCAATCACTCTCACACAGACACACACAGACACACACAGACACACACAGACACACACAGACACACACAGACACATGAGAAGGGTGGAGCAGACCGTGAGGATGATGAGACGAACCCTGACCTCTGACCTCCAAGAGGAAATGAGCAGGACGCTCCGGAGCAGAACCTGGTTTAGGTTCTCCTGGTGAGCCGAGAACGATCTCCCACTAAAACCCTCGCTGCAGCTGCGTCTCCTTCAAGGTTTTGTATCTTTAATGTCCAAATTCGACGAGCCGAATTTTAATGTCCAAATTCGACGAAATTAGACAAGCTGCTGCTTCAGGTTTCGCTCCATGAAGCATTTTCTGGTTTTTATCCTCAAACTTGATGAATAAGTGAGTTTCTCTAACCGTCTAGAGCGGCTCCACGTTTGATATTTTCTCTCTGCTTTGCTCCGGATCGTCTCTGCTCATTGCTTCCTGCAGCCCGGCCGGCGTCGGCCATCTTGGCTCTGCGGCGCCTCACCTCATGTCGCCCAGCTTCCTGCTGATGGCCGTTCCCACCGTGCTGAGCGCCGCACTGGTCTTCTGTCCCGCCTGGGAAAGAGTCTCCTGAGTCTTCTTGTACCTGCAGGGGGGGGGCAGATGGTGGTGGGGGGGCAGGAAAAATGAAAAATACATGAAGGAAAGCAGATGGGCAGGGAGAAGAGAGACAGAAACAGTAGTATTATTCCAAATATATGCCCACAAAACAAAGTCAAACGATGTTAGTTTGAAGAAAACAAGCTGTTAAAAACACCAAACAACAACAACAAAACACCAAAACGTCGGATGAGTGGAGAGCACAGCAACCGGAGGAGGAAAAGCCAAAAGCCTGTTTCTTTAAATGCAGCAGCAGCAGCGCAGGGAGTCGGAGGCTGAGAGGAACCGTCTGCACCGAAACCACCGCCGTCACTCAGAACGCTCCCATCCCTCCATCCCAGCATGCACTCTGAGCACCGAACCGCCCAAACCCCTGGAAGAGAGTCTGAAGCAGCACCTACCTCTGAGAGCCAGACCTGCCTCCGTTAAAACACACAAACACAACCAGAATCAACAGTTTCCCTCAGCATCAGAAACAGGACGGTTCTAAACGTGGCTCTTCGCCCAATCCAGGAATCAATGGGCACGTTCACATGGACCACGTATGAGCGGATTACACCTGAAGCCGATTGTAAAATGTGTCATGTAAACACTGAGTGGATCCGCTTCACTCGGAGCGGATTGTATTTTGGAGTCGATTGTACCAGGTGGTCTACGCCGATTGACAATCCGCTCTGTGTCCCTTATAAACGAGCCTGACAGCGGAGGGACTGAACTGGGGGAGTGTCTGTTCTGCGCGTGTGTGACGTGCCAGTAAACAGGAAGCAGCACAGTCAAAAAACCAGCAGAAGAACCAAGGTGGTTGTAAAGCACTTTAATAAAAACCCCGACATAAAAAACATTGGAGAGGCCAGATGGAACCAAATCGCACAACAGCGAGTTGTATAAAGAGCTCTGTAGCGGAATACGAGCGATCGCCCGCTGGTGTTATGGATTAACTGGTTCCCGTGTTAACGAATGACGGCGGAGGTCTGTGTAAACACATGCTGATAACAGCAGTTGTTAAAGACTCACAAAAGACTTTAAACGTATACACTCACTGTAACTGTCGATAACCGACGTTCACTAGAACCACTACTAGGGGTGTGCGATATGACGATATAAGATCGTTGAGGATTTTAAAGGACGACCTCATAAATCAGAAAGATCGTTAAACCGTCTATAGGGCACGTTCCCCTCCTCGTTCTTTTTTCACCTATATATAATATTTTTTGGAGTGAGGGTGTTACCTGAAAGCTTCAGATAATATTAACTAAATGTTCCCTCTAGTGCAGTAATCTACATACATAATAGATACACGCAGAGCAACATTAAAGATGATTAAAAAAAAAAAAAAAAACAAACAGCCACAGCCAGTGCTGAGTTCATGTTGACTCAGGGACGCAAAGGCAGCTAACAGCGAGCGGAGCGCTGTGGAGCTTCTCTGCCTGGAGCTGCTGCTGGGTGGAGGCTGGGTCAGGCAGAGCTGGTTCACAGCAGCAGTACGGGATCTACAAGAGATCAGCCGCCATAGAAACACCCCGAAAAGCTGGAGGGAGGGTCGCTGAAGCTAGCACCGATGCTAACACTAGCTAGCGAGCTACCGCTAGCAGTTCACAAGCTAGCATGAGGGATTTTATATACAACAAATCACAGAAATGTGAAAAGACACTTAGCGAACATACCATCAAGTTAACAGCTGAAACGACCCTTTAGTCTGATCACTAGTGGAACCTTTGGTTTAATTGATTATGAAGGACTGTATTTCAATGGAGACAGAGCCCTCTAGTGGTCATATAGCGCAACTATTAAAACTTTATCCCATTAAAACTGCTAAAAAGCTATTTGACGCGTTTAGTTTTTTGTGTTACAAAAGTGTACTTTATTGCTCATTATCTTTTACCTTATTTTTAAAAGGAGATAAAAGCTTAGATCTCTGAATAAAAAATTGTTCTCAAGCAGCTGTATTATTCACTCAAGTTATAGATATTAAAGTTAAATTGTTTTTGTCTTTATTTTTGTGTTCATTGCACATTTTGATTAGAAAAGAAAACTATTTAAATTAAAGCCTGTTTTTTTTTAGCTTAAATTGTCTTTTTTTCCTTATAGGGTTTTACATGTTTAAATACATTTTATATGTTTTATATGTTTAACATGGGAAAAAAATGGTCAAACTTGCAAATTAGTCTAGAAAAATCAATATAAAAAAGAATCGTGTTAAAATCATCATCTTGATTTTAAAAAATCGTAATATGACATTTTTGCCATATCGCCCACCCCTAACGACTACATGTTTCAGTCATGTATTGGTCACAAGTTAACACGGGCACCAGTTAATTCAAAACACCGGCATGCGGAGCAGAGCTCACACCGAGACGTGGCGCTCGGCGGCGGTGCTCCGGCCAGGGGAGCAGCGCTCCTTCAGCAGCGTCTCATGGAGATGTCGGGACGTTATTTGAGCAGAGATCAGCAGATAAAAACTTTCTGCTTGGCGCTGAGGACTGCTGCTGCAGAGAGGAAGACTGGAAGGTCCTCCAGAGACTCTGTCCTCATGTCACAGGACGCTGTATAATCCACTTCACCAGGGTCCTCGTAAACGAGGATTCATCGTGGATCGCGTTGTATGCCGTACATGAATACACTCTAATACGATTGTTTACAATCAGATTGAAAAAAACACCCATGTAAACTGGGCCAATGAAGGGAAGAAAAAAAACAAAAACAGGTGATTTCGATGTTTATACTCGCTTCCATGACTCGCTGTGAAGGAGTCTTAGTGAAAACACGGCGTGTTAAAGGAAGTTTTTCAGCCTGTGAGAGGAGGACGGACTCCACCATCTGGAGGGGCGGAGCTTCACAGCCATCGGTCGCTGGTCCGACGCCGAGACGCCTCCGCTCGGACCACGACAGTGGCTCAGATGGTAGAGCGGGTCGTCTCATAACCCTAATGTTGGCGGTTCGATCCCCGCTACCGCAGGCGTAAAACTGTCGTTGTGTCCTTGGGGAAGACGCTTCACCCACCTCCTCTACGTATGAAAGTAGTGTGAGAGTGAATGGTTGGTGCTCGGAGGGGCCGATGGCGTCAGTCTGCCCCAGGGCAGCTGTGGCTACAGTAGCAGCTTACCACCACCACATCTGTCAGTCCATTTACCACAAACCCACATGTTGGAGCAACTCATGTACTCTCTGTTAACGGATCAATCAGGATGGAGGGAGCCAGGCTCCGCCCCTCCAGGGTTTCCTGGTAGCGACGTGGCGAGGGGACGGCCCAGTAGCTTGTGGCTACACGTTTAGCATGACGGCGGTACAAAGGCCAGTGCCTTGCTCAATGCTTTGCAGCTGTTCTTAACGGACCCTTTCCACCCTGCTAGCATGCTAACGGCTACAGGGAGTCACAGCGAGTCACTGCGTCGGGACCTGAAGGGAATTTCTGCAGGATCTGAAACATTTCACCACTGATCTACAAACAAGGCATCATTTTTAAAACTTTTTTTTTTTCCAGGAACGAATGAAAATGATTCATCTGGACTAAATCTAAATATAGCCGACGTTTCTTTCAGTTTGTCGGAGCATAAATAAATAAATCACTACATCATTCATTCATAAATGACTGAACGCGTCTTCTGAACGGCGCACTAAAGCAGCCAGCGGGTCACCCACTCACTCATGAACGAACGAACAAACGGTTGCTTTCCAGCTTTTCAAATTGGAACTACTGCTGGGTGTCGGCTGTGTCAGATACAGGACCTATGAGAGATCAGTTGTCATAGAAACACCCTAACAAGCAGGAGGGAGAGACGCTGCTGCGAGCATCGATGCTAATGCTGGCAGCGAGCTAATGCTAGCAGCGAGCTAACGCTAGCAGCGAGCTAACGCTAGCAGCGAGCTAACGCTGGCGGTTCACAAGCTAGAATGAGGAATTTTATATGCAAGAAATCAAAGAAATGTGAAAAGACAGTTAGTGAACAAATCATCAACTTGATATCTGAAACGGTGGCGCTTTAGTCTGATTTAATGTAATTATGAAGCACTATATCTCAGTGGCGACAGAGCCCTCTAGTGGTCACATAGCACAACTGCAACAGAAAGAGATAGCGTGTGATCGGTTCCACGTGTAGAAAACATTGTAACATTATTCCTCTAGTCATGAGTCCATCTGACCATGTGCAGCAGAGTTTCCACCGTCGTCACACAGATGGAGTCTGAGCGTTTCCACAAAGTCGCTCTTTCAACAAATTTGCGTTGTCGTCCAAACAGACACACAAACCACGACGGAAGTTTTCACTTGAAAACATACTGGTGTAATCGGGGCCAAGGAGGTCAAAGGTCAGAGTCACTAGGGCAACATTCCCTGGTCTGGACCGGTTGGGGCCATTTTTAGACGCTGTTCCTTTAACGAAGTCTTTTTAATGTCTTCAGGTTGATTGCAGAAGACATGAGCAGACTGGGTGTCCTGCACTAACAGGAGTGTGTCCACACCCGTACGGCCTCGGTTCTGTCTTCTCATCATTAGATTGGGAAAGCAGGGTTGAGCTCTAGCATCACCGTGAAATCCACACGGCCAACCGAAGTAAAGCAGAAGATCCCTTCAAACCTCCGCAAACATCCAGAACAACTGCAGCACCGACACAGTCACAGGAGCAAAACAGCAGAAGGGAAAAACAAAAGGAAAGAAATGAAGCATGGAGGCAATCAAAAACAAGCAGGAGAGACAGTCCCACCTCACTGAAAGATGGAGGGAAAACAGAAACACTGAAAGAAAGAAACCTTAGCTCATCTACAGACAGAACACACGAGCAGGAAGGAGGAAGGGTCAACTCACGCTTCTGAGCGGGTAATGTCATCCAAAGTGGCTGATGCAGACAGATATCTGAAGACACAACAGCAGGATCATGACACAGGGCAAGAGGCACACACACACACACACTCTCAATACAGCAGAGTCACACTTCCTGCACTGACTGACGGCCACTGAACAAGACCAGGAAAATCCACCGTCTGTGTGAAGAGGAACGAGTGGCGATGGAATCAAACATGATCTGAACGGTGGAGTAATTCACATGAGCAGACGAGCGAACCTCTGAATGAGGAACCGAACACACACACACGAAGGACCGGCGTGCGGGCGTCAGTTCAGTTCGTCTGGAGAAACACTGGATGAGTCGTCCTGAGGCGAGAACCATCAGCAGCCCGAGTATCCCGTCGTACAGGCGGTTCACTTCACGCTCGGCCCCGCCCCATCCCGGC